>NW_018485429.1:0-5229 GCF_002113885.1 Mizuhopecten yessoensis
CTTGATTTATTTGTATCCTGGACCCTGTTGTATGATGCTTGATTTATTTGTATCCTGGACCCTGGTGTTTAGATCATATTTCGACTATGCATAACTGTTTGTCTGATGCGTGTTACAATTGTATCCTGAACTCTGTTGTCTGGATCCTGAATAGTATTGTATTCTTAGCACTGTTTTTTAAAGCTTCATACAACTAGATATTGTCCGGGATTTCACTCAAACCCTAAATCTATAATGTTTACAATATAAACGAAACTAAAACCTAACGCTTCTGAAAAGTAAATTTTATTTTTTCTATATGATGTGTTATTTGTTGAATGAAACCTGATGTAAGTGCATATATGGAGTCTAATCTATAGTCTCCCTCCCACATCAACCTTTGAAGACACGTGTGACCTTGCGTTCATTAATCTATATACAAGCGAAAAGCAATAGTAATTATCCATGCGATATCTTATGCCATCCCAACATAAAATCTAACACAAACTGAAATCGATTTTAAACTTTATTTATGAAATGAACTCCATTGTGCTGTCGTTTGGGACTCAATACCAATCAATACCAAGCTTAAGTAGGGAACAAATGTGGGTGTAAAATAGATCCAATGTATTATTTGAATATGTTTTATATCGTTTTACTTTCTGCTCAATTCGATTCTATGAAAAGAACTCTTGAGAGCCATGGTTAGAGATCCATCGACCACGGACCATACTGATATAGATACTAGATTAAAAGCTTTTGTTGTGATGATTATATTTTGTATAACACACAAATTTGCCTGACAATATGACCTAGTTTTCGCATACAAACTATTTGATGATATTGTTTCAAACACGTACCAACATATGAAGTAGCCAGAATGAAGGAGCTGCTACGTTTGAAAAAATTGAGTTACAAGGTTATATTGGAAAATCGGTCAGGTAGAATTAAGATAGGATATATGTGCGTACAGCTTAATATAAGGGTAGGCCCTGAGATAGCTGAACTTGAATAGCATGCCACTAGGAAAACGTTTAATTTCATGACTAGATAAATTAAACTGAAATCGGATGTGTTTATAATCTTAATGAAATACATAATTATTGTCTTACCAGTACAATATGAGTACTAAAATTGACAAAATCAAATAAAAACATGGGACAATTGACAAACGAAAAGTTCATCTTTCTAACTGAATATGCTCAAACTAAGAAGAGCTTATACAACATTATTTTATTCCAACTTTCGTCCATGCAATGTCTTTTGAAAATTTATTAAAATGAATAGTAGGCTTGATTTTGTTAAATTGAAGCTCATTTTCGCATAACAATGGGGTTTGAAGTTTTAGATGAATTTCCTTTTTTAACTCAGCTTAATATATGTGCAGTTGACCATGTCGTTGTAAAGTGCACATGAGGTAAACGCTCATTTTCATAACAAGTACAAATATTAAAATATGACACAACATTCAAATAAGGACTTTATTCTTAACTGTCTCGCTTAATTGGATTTTTCGATTTAGAGACTGGAAATGGATTTTCAAGGTTCTTAATTTAGCTATATTCGCCAAGTTGCCCAAACAGTACAATTTCAAATTGAATACCATAAAATCTTTATAATCAGCCCGATTTAAAAATAGGCCGACATTTAAAATATGCCTCGTATTCCTTATAGTTTAACATATTTTGATAATAAGCTGTTAAGGTGAATGAAAGCCGGTTCTGAAATATACATTGGATTCCAGACAGGAGTATCAGTTTCCCTGTCGGACCTAACAGGTTTTACAGGTGACTATCAAACGTACGTAATTGGTACGAATTTATCTTTAAAGCATAAATGATTAAGCAACATAATATACAAATAAATTAAATAAGAAGGGCGCCATTTTATACAAGGCGAAAATGAACTTTACTGTCGAATTACGAAAAGTTGACAGGCCAAACGTTTCCCGGTTTACAATATATAACATGAGTAGTTATATACATGGGCATGCTAGAACTAAACATATACTGCTCATTAAGTAGAGGTCACATTGGATTTCAAAATTCCAAGAATATTCCACAATATAGTTGAAATGTTTATGAGCATATATTTTGTATTTACGCAAAGTCATACTTGCCAGAATCAATCAGTAAGATCAGTGTGATTCAGAAGATAGTACTATTGTAATTGCAATTTTGCTTAAGTCAAACAAGTCAGATTTACAGCTCAATATGCGTTCGATGATATTATATTGTATCAGATCGAAGCAATAATTTATCAAATATTACATATCATTGTGTCTGCTATATGAAGTAAGTTTGAAAACAAAATCAAAACAATCTTGGGTTAAATCTGTTTACACAAACTGATTATAAGGACTGTTGAACTGTTGTAATACGTTGGGGTTCTCGAGTCAGACTCACGGGTCTTTGTTTGAGTTCGTCCGTTTTCATCATTGTACAAACACAAACAATATAAGATTCAAACGTAATTTCTATCGAACCTTCACGTTACATCATTTAACACATACAATACTACATGTACACTATAACCCAATACCTGTTTCTGACAAGCATCGTCTTTTCAAAAGGGTTCTTCACTTAACCCAAGCAGCCTGTGCATATCATAATTAATGTCTTGTCTTAATCATACGTTTTGCGAACGAGTACATGTGTATTAATTTAAGTGCTTGTTTCATCAATGTAATCTGTATATGCATTGCTGATACTCAAGTTACATGTATGATTGATTATGATATGATGCTAATTATATGTTATTTAAGTGGAATCGATATATCACAGATCACAATGGTGCGTTATAACGTATAATACATATCATTTAACATGTACTCCATTCTCAGTTTTAGTCAAAACGTTGTAGAGTTACTTTCTGTCAGATATATCTGACAAAACCAATATAAATGTAGAGGAATAAACACAGCAATAAGGAAGTAATCAAGCTATGTCTGCAATAACAATGGCCGTCATGGCCACATGGCCACACTGTCTACCCATCCCGCAACTCATAAAATGATGATTATAACAACAATTATTACATTGCACTAACTTATTCTTTGGGCAGGAAATAGTAATACAAACATCTATTAAATGGACCGTTGATTTGATGGTGATATTGAGAGTTGACGGAGGGGTATGCACAGATGGGTTAATTTGACAGTTACATACTTCAACTGATTTAAACGTTTTGTTTTCTTTAGGAAAGATTAAACCAATACTTATATAAAATCCCCTTACTTTTCCTACTGTCAAAAAAAAAAAAAAAGGAATCCTTTTCATTACCGTCTATGAAATTAAACCTACACCAGAAAAAACATTTGTACCTAGGTTTAGCCTGTAAAAGACCTTTTTGTATTTCTCATAGTTATTTATAAACTTTGCCTTATATAATTAGTTTTAATCATGACAAGACAAACAAGAAAGTTAAAATATTAGTGCAACTTCAGAGATGTTTGAACATATTCAAAGTGATATATAAAATCAACAGCATCAAAATTATTTGACAGCAATTTTGAAGCCGTTTTTTTATCATGACATGGAAGTATTTCCATTTAGAGAGTAGGTTTGCTGCTAAACATGTTTGACACTTGAAAGTCAGCTTCACCACGCTAATAAGGAAGTGCATCCAACTTGTTTTGGATTTATGATAAAATGTTACAATTGAGTAGATTGTTAGCCGTGTCCGTGAGATCAATACAAAATGGTTTTGTTTAAAGAGACATTTGATAAATAGCCAAGGTACAACAAATCAATGAAAAATGGTCACATCAACATGCATGTGTCACTGTCAGCGACGGAATGTGACAGGTCGGCTGGCCGCGAGTTGGGCGGTCGTCCTTTGATGGCATACATAATCACTGGTCCATACTAATGGTATCAACACGTGCTTTACACGGGACCTATAACGTTGTGTATCAAAAATGTACCTTAAATTAGGTTTGGGTTAGAGAGGAGAGGGTTAATGTAAACCTGTATTCAGCATTTCGTTTCTTCTACAGTCTGTATATAACCTTTGCTATCTAGCAATATCCGCTATCATTTCATCAATATTATGGTTTATATTATGTTTAATCGTTTTGACATTATCAATGCGAAAAATGGTGCGTTCATAAAAATCAAAAGCATTCAGGAGTAAAACTGTTTTTATTGGTAATTATATTTTGGTAGTATCAAATTAAAGAAGAATGTATTTATGGATATGATGATGAAAATTCATAATGTCCATCACATATTGACGAAATGTAATGAATACCTTATATTTCGTCAATATGTGATGGACATTATGAATTTTAAATATATGATGATTGCTATATTTCGTTTATATATGGTGAGGATTTTAAGTGTAAATATCTTGTGTTTTTTCAAATTTGTAATAAATAACTATAATTGTGGTCAGATGTTTAATATACAGTGATAATTTTGATTAAACGATTCATAAATATATTTTTACTTTATCAGAAATACAGCACATACAATGATCCTAAACTTTAAAAAAATAACGTGTGTGTAGTTTATTTTAGAAATAATATTGCATACATCTCCTGTCTGTACCTTACTCGTGAATAGCTGATGAGTCGTACGCTACGTGTAGAGCCTCGTTATGGATGGCGTGTATAACTGACAGTAGTTGGGTATTGTTTTAACTGTTGGTTTGTGTACACGGATATCTATTGCGCTCAGATCGCAATTATACACAGAGTAGATCTATACTACCTAGCCAATCAATACACTGTCATACGTATGGGAAATTTTGATTCGTACCTAGCGACTCAGGCCGAACAATGTGTGTGTTATATGGAAGACTGGCCGGGCAAAAATATATTTGAGCTTACTGTGAAACGATACAGCACAAAATCTAAATGACGAGCCAACAGTGATACTTTAACTGTAATAGAATAAAGCTATGACATAATCTTTTTGTATAGAACATTTTCATCATCAACGAACAAACGACGTTCTTTTCGCACCTACCCATGCATACCAATGTATCGATCACAAAAGTGAAGATGAACTTAGCATTAGAACAAGAAGCCAGCATGAAAGCAAAATTATGCAATTATCATTTTTCATTATAAATTCTTGGATTTAATAAATATTTCATCTGTATTATATTAGAAGAGCACGTATATTGCTCAGTTGCACCTGCTCAATGCTTCCTAGGTAAAACATGTATAATCTGCAACAACTGCAATCAAAACTCCAGGCAAGAAATTAATTTCGTATTGGATCAGAATCCCACTCCCCAATGTAT
>NW_018485430.1:0-5231 GCF_002113885.1 Mizuhopecten yessoensis
TTTTTTTCAATTATATAGGTTAAAATATAAAGGTAGGCTATATTGATCACATTAGATCAAACAACAGGTAAAATGATAGTTTAAGGGTTATTAATGAACCAAATGAAAAGTTTGATATGGAAGTCATACTTTAAAAAAAAGGTCACGATGACCTTTCCAGTGAAAACAACAATTATAGGTAAAATTGGCCCACTGAGGGAAGAAGAGCGGGACCAAATAAGGGTAATTTAGGTAAATCTTCAACATTCCTTATCCTTCCGTATGAATGGATGGATTGAAATAAAAGAACATTCTTGGACAGAGAGTGTTGCACCCCCCTCCCCCTCAAGCAAAGTAACAAAGCCAATTAGGAAGAACGTATGGATAAATGTTTAAAATTCGTCTACTTCTTCTGTACGAATGAATGGACTTTTATCTGGAATTTAATTTTGTATAAATTGCCGTCCGATTGGGGGATTCGAGATAAAAATCCTTAAAAATTGGAGAGTGTGCCCTTCTTTCTCAATACAAAGGATTTTGTACGTAGCTACTAGGCTATAATGCATGTAATATTTTAATTTGATGACGTGTGAACGACGAGGAAGTAACGATGTCAATTCTAATTGTTCCTGAAACTCGTCCTTTGGAGGATAGTGTCTTTTACAGTGTCTGTTTTCATCCTATTGAAATTTTACAATATCTGAATACAAAGGCTTTCGTGCATATCTTCCTTGATTACATAGCGACTTCAGTTACGACCCGGTGTAAAACTATGTAACCATTATACCCCACATTGCTGCATATAGTTACCGTGTAACCCTAAGTACTTCCTTAATGACGGGCTTCAAAACAAAATGGATAACAACGTAATGCTGTTCGTTTTCTTAATTCTGTGTATATAACCACATATAGGTAAAACGAAATAACATGTAATCTAATAATTTATTATGATTACGGATACATATTATCATTTTGTGACCGATTATTCTTGTTAAAAATTCAATATGGATAAAAGACTAGTAGAAATCACAGTGATACCTTGACGCCCACCATTCGTGGTTTTCTGTAGTTATTGATGGGATTCGTATGCGTGAATAACGGTCTGCGTTACAAAGTGCCTCGGCATTGAGCTGAATAACGGCTTAGAAGACATTTGGCCTTGACATCGAGCGTTCGCCTGATTCGGGAAGGCAATGTTTTTGTCCCGGACTACAACACCAACATACCATGCCTCCAACATTCACGCATACATTATATTACACACATGAAGGCTCAACCGCAAAAAGCTTAAGCTGTTAATATGACACCAAACCAAATAAAACAATACCAAATTCATGTAACGTTTGAAACAAAAATCTTCAAAAAACATAAATATAGTTATTTTACTGTTGTATAGTGATTATAATCAGAGCTAGAATCAAAACCTGTATGAAACTTATCATTGGCTACTTAACGACGTTGTCTTAGATCGAGGTGCATGCTATTTATAATTCCAGCTGCGTTTATCAACGGATGCTGTCACGTCAAGTGAATAAAAGGGGGAAATCAAGTCAATTGTCAAGGATGTGGTTTACAGGCCGTACCCCAGGATTTGACAAACAACACAACTGTGTTAAATCTGGGGAATAACCATCTGACCACCATATATAGTAAATCTTTTTTCAATCTACCTTCACTAAAAACCCTCATACTTTCCAAGAACAGATTGTTTGTTATTTTGTCTGGGGCATTTGACGGTCTCCATAACTTAGAGTATCTCGATTTATCTGACAACAAGCTCAATGTCTCCTCATTTGATACGTCAATTTTCCATATTTTAGAGAATTTGAAAACTCTGAACATTAAAAGAAATAATTTCCATTTGATGAAATCATATCCCGACTATGCGTTGTCTTACATGTCGAAACTGGAAACTCTTGTGATAGTCATTTTTGAAGGATTCAGCTTCGGAAAAGGATTCTTAAATCTAACCAATCTTAATAATTTGGAATTCAGTTTTATTGGTGGAGCATTTATTACGTTTCGGAATTCATCTTTTCTTGGATTAAGACGATCAAATATCTCTAATCTTAATATCCACGCGCCAATAAGAAAGTTAGAAATGGATGTATTGTCTCCCCTAAGGAAACTTACATCACTTGAATTGAATTCAGAACATACCAGGACAAATCGTGAAGTTCTTCGGGCACTGTATGGATTGCAGGACAGAAAACTAGAATCACTGACACTGTCCTTCAATAACGTGAACTACAATAGAATGATCAGTTTGGGGAAGTCAGATTTCTTTTACCTAAGTACAATTTGTGTAAAGAAACTTTATCTATCAGGAAATGCCATAGGATGGATAAGTTGGGAAGCCATAAAATCTTGGACTAGTAGAACATGCCTGGAGGTGTTAGACATTTCAAGAAATCAGTTGTTTACTGGTAGACTTTTGAAATATCTTGTTCTATTTCCATCCATTACGCATGTGAATATGGCATACATGGGTGATGCACTAATGATGCGAAAACGTGATATTCCCTTTAAAATGCAAATTTTCTTTTTCCTTCCGGGAAATCTGCATTACCTTAACATCACATATAGTCCTATCTTTAGCCCAAAGCAAAATGTAGCGTATGCCCGTGGTAACAATCTCCAGGTATTGGATGCGAGTTACCCAACCCGACAAACGTCATGTTCTTCCGGATTAGTTAAAGGACTTGTCCATCTAACGGAATTGGACATGTCCGGTGTTCAATGTTCAAATCCAAACCCCGAAATGTTCACTGAAATGCCCAACCTCTCGCGACTGCGAGCACGTCAATGTAACCTCAAGATAAGTTTTGATTCAAACAAACCATATTTATTCAGCGGGTTGAATCTGTCTGTCATTTACATTTCTTCAAACGATTTAAATAGACTTGATATTCGGGTATTTGAAGATCAAACGAATTCCCTAAAGACATTAATTCTTGTTCGGAATGCCATGGAACGCATTCCTTCTGAAGTACTTCAGCGTGTCAGTGTTTTGGAAACACTTGACCTAAGCCATAACCTCATATCGACTTTAGGAACATCGGAATATGCTGAACTTGATGCATTGCAATTGAAACGAGACAAATTCAGAGTTAATCTTTTCGGGAACCCTTTAGTATGCAGCTGTCACAATTTAGTCTTTATTTCATGGATAAGAAGAACACGTGCTTTGTATAAGAAGAACAGTTTATCAAGTATAACACTAGACGGAAGTCAAATGAAGATCGGAATATTCCTAGAAACATTTGATGATTTCAAGAACAGTTGTGTTTCTCAGCTCTGATTAATTATCTCCGTTACTCTGGCAGTGGTGTTATTTGTGTTTGGTGTTCTAACACGAGAGGCATGGCGACGTAGTGTTTCGCTTCGTGTCTGGTGTCGACAACCTTTGGAACACGATAAATACCCAAACGACATATTCATATCGTATTGCGACGAGGATTCTGGTTGGGTGGCAAAAACACTTGTTCCATTGCTAATTGAAAGGGAAATAGAACATTGCTTTGACGAAAAAAGTTTTAATCCTGGAATGGACATAGTTGATAATATTATGGACGCTATAGATAACTCACACAAAACTGTGTTTGTTGTGAGCTATGCTTTTTTACAACGTGAATGGACAACGTTTACGATGAAATTGGCCAGTGTTTATTCATTTCGCGATGGACGAGAGGATATGAATATTATTATTCTTTTAAACGATATAAAAATGAGCGAATTTCCAAAGCTTATACGTAGGAACTGGGAAGTGATTCGTCCGTTACGTTAGCCAAACGAAAGCAATACAGATCAGAGCAAATTTATCACAGCAAAGAAAGTGTTTTGGCAAAGATTGTTTAGACGCATTAAGCGCGGAAATTCGAACGTTTTAACAGAATCGGTTTCAGAGTCTACAGTGTGATATCCATGTATATGTGTATTAGTGCTGCTACTTCCATGATACTTTTATGGGCAGAGTTCAAATAAAATATATAAATAAACGCTGATGAATGGAAGAAGGAAGGTTAATGAACACAAAACAAATTTAACAAGGAATGCCAAGGAATTAAACTGAAATGCGGCTCTCTATCAGATGTGATGTCACAATGGACTGATGTCATCAATAATACAGTTGAAATTGTGACGTCATGGTATCCATACGTATGAATATTTACAGTCTACACTAACATTCACTCTGTAGCCATCGTTCCCGATAAGTGGAGTTATCGTCTCATTACTCCGAACGCATCAAATGTGACAAGTTTTCATGACGTCTAAAACAACATACGCTTTCATTCATATTAATTTTATTGAATCGATAACAAGAAAATGATATCTGTTTCATAATGAATCATGCACAGATTAATGCTGTAAATATAAGGAATAATTTTAATTTTGGTCAGGTTATGAGGTGAAAACTCCGTTGAATAGGAGCAAATTCATCCGAGGTTGGTTTCACCACGGAATTAGATTGTAAGTCCATGGTTTCACCATCTTTTTTTTTTAATTTATGCGTATTCAACCCTATAACCTATAAAAGAAAGCTTTTCGCTGAATGCATGAGGTTCCAATATGATTAACATTTTAAGTTATTTTTAATCAAATTGTGCTAACTTTTACAGTTTCATACAAATTTTCAAATATATATTATCATCATGCAGTTTTCAAGATTTAATACTGTTCTTATGACAAACCATGAAAACATTGTGATAAACTGTAGCAATTTTAAGGTCAACTTAATAATATATCTTTCAACCAACCTCTCGGCCTACTGTTCATGGAGAATTCTCAGTAAGTTAAAATGTAAACAAATACAACTTTTGCGCAGAGAATACAATGAAACCTATTGTTACAATGATTTGTTTTGACGGACCTTTTTATTACGCGGGGTTTCTTTGTGCGGACACTATATTTTGTCGATGACGTCACTTGGCGTGAGCAGATATTCTGTTTCGAGAAAACCACTCCCCAATGAGAGAATACATTCTGAAGCCGTTTTCAACTTCTTTTCGAATATTTTCAAATAACAACCCGTGCTAATGAATTAAGCATGCGCCTGGTAGATTAACGTTGTTAGATGGTTGTTCAGGGTTTAACGTCCTACCAACAGCCAAGGTCATTTAAGGGCGTACCTCCATGTGTGTTGTGTATACGTGCATGTGTGAATGTGTACCAGGGGCAGGGTATGTTGATGTATTTGCCTACTTTTGATAGCGCGGATCTGATGTCCGGTTACATACTGACAACGGGTGAAC
>NW_018485431.1:0-5237 GCF_002113885.1 Mizuhopecten yessoensis
ATCCGGGCTAACAAGAGTGATTAATATAAGTTGAAATAACTTGTTCATAAACGTAAAATAAATTAAGTTTACATTAAAGATATATTTACGTTCGTTGTGATAAACAAGGGAAATAAACAGGAACAATTCTAAATAAACATGTGTGATGTTACCTGGAACAGTCCGATGTGTCCCGGGTGAGGTACCCGGATGAGGTACCGAGGTGATGTACTCAGATTTCGTACAGCGGTATAATTGACAACATATATTGGAATCTATATTAAGTGCATGGGATGTTCATAAATTGTGTTAAATGTCAGGGAAGCGTCTGTCAATCAAATTGTCTAATTGCGAGGCGTGGGCAAGCCACGTCTTAGATACGAGAAAGCCTCGACGAATAAAGAGCACCACCAGCCTATCACTAACGACTCTAATTGAGTGAACTTTTTTCGTTAATACTTTACGACGACACGTGACGCGTTAGGCGCGCGCGTTCCATTTGCTGACACGTGTTTACCGAGACACAGAGGCGAGGTGATGAGTTCGAAAGAGGATTCCTGTTAGTTGTAATTGGTGTACTTGTGATGCGGTTATAGTACGACTCTATCGTCGGCCAGCGAGACATGAAATGTACTTTCAAAGCCGATACATGAAACAACCTCTAATGCTAATGCGCGCGTGTAGATGAGATACGTGGACGCTGTTTGTGACAAACTACTCCTATATGTCGGTACAGCTGTACCGATGGGTATCGCCAGTCGTGACGTATCGTTAGAGTAGACATGACTTCCTGGCCTTGTGGGGTACAGCTTACACAGGGGGATCTGAAAGAGGGTGTACGTGAACGACCACTTGTTTTATTATTTTAGCGTTGACCTTCTGTATAAGTTATAGCTGACAATCCTGTCTGTTACCTCAATACTATGTGTCACATGCTAAGATATAAGTACGTAAAAAACCGAGGGGACCTGGACTGACCTCTGTATGGGTTCACGATGAAAGAGCGTTCACTTTGATTGGGATGGGGCTGAGCGGGTTGTGGTGGATGATCAAACATCTCCTCCCTGGTGCAGTGGCTGGGCCCTGAGGGCTCCTCACGATTCTCGATAGTTACTGATTGACGTTATCGGGAGGATCAACCATTGGCTATTTCTGTGGTGTTTTGCTCAGTCGTGTACCCCATTTCTTACCTAAAGTAACAAACCTAACCATAATGACAGGTACATGGGTCATTACTCGGAAAGACCACGTTATGATAACGGTAAAATAGCGTAAAAGTTCACAAATACTGTCTCCTAATGTGTGTGATATGCACCAGTTGACCCCTGTGTGTTTATCCAAGTATGGTATAATATAACGCGGGGATTTCCCGAGCACATACCGACATCACACACTCCAATAGGTCACACTGAGGGGATACCCCTGCGTCATACGGGCGTAGAGAATAACAAGGCCGCCTGGTGCACGGAATCCTCGAGGGTGTCGGTGCGTTTCATTCACGGCAACATGAATCAAGTTCCGAAATTTCCGGACTGAACGAACTTCAATAAAGCGCCACAAAAGGGTCCTTCCTTATATATGGTAGTTTTGCTAAACGGTGGACGAACAGACGTGATGGATGCAAGCTGCCCATCGCGCGTTTACTGTCCTCAGATGCCGTTACCTAATGCTGCAGCTTCATGTATACATGCTTTACGATTGAAGTTATATAGGATTTTAAAGCAGTACCTGTCCTTATAAGATCGAGCGTGGATACAATATGCCGTGTTTAATACGTCTGACTGTCGTCTGCTTACATTACCCACGCACGCGTCGTTAAAGGTTACCTAATGAATTTATCTGTCATTATCTAATTATTATCCGGCTTCGGCGTGTGTGTTAATTCAAGCATGTACGTATATTTACACGCTTAGCTACCTTGCCATTATATCTAAATTTTAATACTTTTAAACGTAGTGACATGTACCATGAGTAATATTTACGTTTTCAGCGCCAATAAATGTTTAATAATAGTGACAAATACATTTACTTCCGACGACGGTCACTCGTCAGCAGTTCCGGAAAGCTTCCGATGTCAACAACTCGTGATCCGCAAAGCGACGGAAATCGACTATCCATTCCGGGGTAGCTCATTGTCCAGCGGTGTGTTCGGACACGAGATATAAAGTGTCGAGATGTGATGGTCACATCGACATAGAGAGGATTTTATATTGTTTATAGAAACGTGACAAATCTACTTTTTGCTTTTAATTTCTATGTCAATTATTGTTATTTATTTTACAGTCCAATATGTTGACAATTTAAGGGGAGGTAATTAAGGAACTTTACAATGAAGGTGTACGTGATCGCATCAATCAAATATTCATTAATTGAAAAAATATTTCCTGTCATTTTTTTACTACGGGGAACGTGTATCGATACACAAATATGACATTTTAATGGGAAAACTATGGCTATTGACGCGCATAACGATTGATGTGTATATCACAAGTGGCACAGCTTGTCCTGGTTATGCATATTTATTGTGGTCAGTCGAGCGCTTGTCAACACCAATGTTTGCTGACTGACTCTAAAGCGCCATAAATAGGACGGCATGAGTAGCGACGCCGCTTCACATGTGCAGGCACGGACGGACGACACTTTAAAAATACCGCTCTATTTGTCTAGATGTGAACAAAATGATAATAGTCCTTTTAAATCTGATGTCCGTCAGGTACCGTACGGCAGGCAGGGGACGTGCTTGTGCATTCTAACGACTTAATTAATTAAGACTGACACGGGGCGCTCCGTCACATGAGCATACTCCTGTTCATAACGGTATTATCGTCTTCAGAAGCCGTGGACTAGCACCCATATCATTTGCCTGTTAGGGGCTTATTATCAGGCACCGAAAGATATGCCGCTCAAAATATGTCAAAACATTAATCAAAATTGTTTTCACAAAATGTCAAATCCGTGCCAGTTTTACAGAGATGTCCAGTCATTTATCCTAATTGCTATGTACGGTATGTACGGGATAGTTGGTACTATACAAACAAAAATACTGAGAAAAAGGATGTTTTGTTAACTTTGATGTTTTAACATTGAATTTTAATAAACTTGACATTTTGAATGACAGGGGTCACACATTCATTATACCGAATCATATCGGTATCAGATTTCGGATACAATCTCTGTGACTTGTGAAGTGCTGGTGGATTTGAATTAAAACGCCATTTGTTATTTAGAGGTATAGGGTACTGTGGCCATTGATTACACCCAGTTTATAGTAGTGAACTAACATGATAACTTGAAATGAAATAAAATTAGATTTAGTATTTGATGTATGAGATCGACCAGCTATAAATGGGCTGTTAAATCGCCGCGTAGGTGGGAACATGTGTAGGCACGTGATAATTTGACTTGTTGATTAATAGATCCCCATGATAAGTCGTGCAGTGTGAAATATGCTTTTGATTGGTGTAATTTGCCGGTGTTATAATTGTATCTACATATCGGTCCCCAGATAAGGCACGTGCATGTCAAACCGCCTCCGTTCTAAATAATCGATCGCGCAAGTCAGGAAGTGACACGAACATTCCATGACACGGTGTGACGGTTGCATAACTCAGGATCTGGGAACACACGTATATCACCGTGCCAGCATTCCTACACACGACATGTACATCCCATATATTATATACTCCGGAATGCGTCCACAACTTTCGATCGCATTTCACGAGTACATCTCTAACCTCTGTAATCACAATGCTTATATATATAATTACCATTCATTACCGATACAAATGGTTATCACTTTAGAATCACTTTTTGGTAGATATACGAAAGTTATTTTACATGCTGAGCATTATACAGTTAATAATAAATAATAGATTTTTTTCTATAACATCATGATCAGTAACATCCATTGATTGCTGTTAATCAGCGAAACTCATCGCCTACCGTTAACTGTATTTTTACTGATAAGCCCTATGCGACCTTACATAAACACCACATATCTACTTTACTTAATTATTGCGGTATTGGCTCAATTACTACAAATTATGGCACTTTTAGTCGTCAACGCCAGAGTATTGATCGCGCATGTCAGGAAGTCGTGAGTAGTGCATGACACGGCGGGACTCTTACGTAATCCAGAACAGGTGAGCTAATCAGAGGTACACGTGAATTAATTCCGACACACCCGACAATGGTGGCGATGGCTGAGGTGCTAACCCCCGGAGAGGGGATGAGCTCGTGATGAACCCACTGCTGGGAAAGTCATCGATAATGGTTATAATGACCCCCAAATTACTGTCATGTATGTTGTGATGTAGCTATGATTAATCGGCTCTCCATTCAGGCCGATTCCCATGCCTGCTAATTATTTCTCTCTGTACCCACACTAATCAGCCTTATCAACCAATACTTACATATTTCTCTAGCAGCCATACAAACAATCTCCATCGTTTCTGTTTGTTATCACTCAAAATTGTTGAACTTTTTCCAAAAGAGTTGAAAGCTAACAGGTTTGTGAGATTTCGAGACTGTAACAGTCGATGTTTCGCCTCCAATAATAAACTCCGTATGTAATAGCTTTACAAGTCCCGGTAAAGTCGAGTAATCAAACGGGAGGCAATCTAAACAGGATCTTATGTCGTGTTTCTACCAAATACGTAACATTCCAGTACGTCCACGACAGAACATCTACACTAGTATACATGCACTATGTAATAGTAATAAAGTTCCACACCATTTCCCCCCTCCCTTGCTTTCTAAAATATTTTCTAGAAAAATATATTACAGCGCTTAGAGCTGTACAGATCGGTACATGTATATGATGGACCGGTGTTATCACATTTTAGTTTTGATATTTAACCACAACGTTCGCACTGTTTTCAGTAGTGATTGCTTTATCAATGAGAAAGAAGTTCGTTCTGCTATGATTCTTTTGATACCAAAGTGACCGATACAGGCCCTCTTGGCCACACCTAAGCGGACAATGACCGATATCTAATTGATATTTCTGACAGATTTGTAATCGACACCTATTTTGTTCAGGTTCTATACCATGATTTCAAGTGCATTGAATATTTCACGGCGGATATAGGAATCCCATCTGATATCATGTCTGGGGATTAACTTGCACTAGATCACTGTAATGAACCCCAGTCAACAACCCCACACCCTACCTTTAATACAACATGTAACAGGTGTGCACACACACACGCAAAATACACGCTAAATGATATACAATGACGTCATCATATCAATAGAGA
>NW_018485432.1:0-5242 GCF_002113885.1 Mizuhopecten yessoensis
TGCTAAACTGCTCCTATTTTCTAAGATCTAATGATTTCATCTGAAGAAACTGAAAATATGTCATTTAAAGGTTTATTTTGTGTCTAATGGGTATATACACACATTTTATTAATGTATTAATTTTGAGCATGCAAAACCTTCCCCGTGGAAATTTCAAAAAGTTAGCAAGTATGCTACAGCCCTTTCCCAAAACTATACATGTAGTCAATAAGTTCTTTGGCCTGCGATGCACATGCATCCCCTTGAATGTCTTGGCAAAGAACAAAATGTAACCTCCATCATTTGTTTGTCTAACAGCACTTGATGTGTATTCTCCACAGGTTTCTGATGGTAGCTTATATATCTCAGTACATTCCCCCTCCTACACACCAATTAGTCGACCAAGGTCGACTCGAGGTCACCAGCTGTAGACAATGCGCGTATACTACTAACAGATATTGCTCCCCCTCCTCCTGTGATGTCGCCTTTCTTTAATACAGACCATATGCATGTATGTAAACAGATGATCCTGCCAAGGTCATAATCACATACGCACCAACCTGCCAAGGTCACTGCACGTACATGTATGATACAGGTACATGTCATTTAGGCAGCCTTTGACTTATATGGTTTTATAAGAGTTATTAATGCAGTGGAGCTGATTCCAAAACTCTTAACGGGTGAAATATCTAATCAGCAGTATTCAGAACTGAGATACATAGTGCTTTTAGTGTTATGTATTGATAACAATGGAGTTTTCTTTCCAATAAAAATCAAAAAGAAAATTCTGGGATATAATTTGCTGTAAGTGGTGGACAAAGATAGAATTATACTTTTGTATGCTTGAAGACATTGTAGCACTTTCAAAATTTGTTAGCACATTCTGCACGAAATTGATGGAAATGAAAAAAAAACGACAACTGAGTCTGATAAATTTGTTTCCCAGTCGTTTAAGTGAGTCAGAATCAGGTCCTAACGCCAGGAGTCCACATTAGGTCATCTGTGACACAACGAAGGATGTTCTTCTGTGAGAAAAATAGCCATAGGTAAAAATATGTCACAAGTAAATTCTTCATCAGTATGGCAAAGGAAACAACGAAACATTTGTTGGTGGTCAGTCATGTGTAAAAAAATACATCGCAGTGTGAATTAGTGTCTGAAAAATGTCCCCTTTCTTAATAACATGTGTCAAGCTTACAAAATAGGGCACACCTAAAACTGTCTTATATAAAATAATGAACACGTTAAAATGCTAATGGGAGTTTACGTAAATCCAAGGTTAAAATATGTGATTTGGTAACCCTGCATGCGATTCACTTGTGTTAGAGATCAGTAAGATATGTTACCGTGTTAGAGATCAGTAAGATATGTTACATTACTCTCAAGGACTACTGTTACAGTTTAAAAAGCATGCATCTTCATAGCAGGACATGAATTTGTATCAACAACTCCAAATGTGTACCTTGCACTAAAGATAGAGTTTCAATTATACAATGGACAGACTGCGACCAGATTTGTTTGGCTTCTGGTGGTTCGGGGCTTTCGGTTTTCGGATGGGGAGGATGATCCAGGTGCATCATAACCGTCCTATTTAAATGAGTGTTACATGAATCCTATTACGAACCAGTATATCATATGTACCATAATTAGTACTCAATAAAAACTGGAAACCAGTAATTACAGATACATGAAGTGGAACACTTCTAACATATTTAGGAGCATCTGGTGGCACAGATGTTTGGTATGTAACGCATGCTGATAAATCGGTTCATGCAAACATTTTAAAAGCAGTATTTTAAGAAGGCATTAGCCAAGAAGAAAACAAAAATACTGAAGCATATTTTGCAAATTTTAAAATTCATTGAATTTAATGCATCCACACCAGGCCATGATACATATCGTATGAATGTCTTGATCTTAAATGTATGTTCCATAGATCTAGAGTTTGTTCATACATTTGATATATCTGTAGTTCTGGAGGTCTTGATCAGATAGTTCTGTGTTGCTGACATCAACAGATGGCTCTATAACTCTCAAGACCTGTGCTCAGTTGACTGGTAACATTTCCTGTTCCTCCAGATCTACACAAGTATACAGTAACGACATCTAACAATGCGTAATGGGAGCACCGGAGCTATGGGGAGCCCTAATGTTTTTGTAACAGCTAGTCTCAGCGGATGTATCTGGACAATTTATGTTCAAAAATGATATAAACAACTGTTGTCTTAGTACAAGTGAGTGCCAGGTACACTTTTGTTTGTTTGGAAGGCAGTGAGGGAAGGGAATGGCACATTCCATTTATTATGTTTAAACTTTTGCAGTAGAATTAATTTATATGCCAACTTTCATTTACAAAAGTGGTTTGCCACTTGATGTACTTTCACTTGTAAACCATACAGAGACTGGTACAATACATCATATTATACAAAATGTCTGTATGGTAGGATAGTAAAAATCTTCAGATTAAGTGCTCACAGTGTCAATCCCATTTGTTAAATTTGTATGGAATAAATCTATATAAAGACAAAAACTGTAATTAAGGAAATATAAATTTATACAGATAACTTGTAATACAGTTGAAAACGGGATGAAGGGCTACCAAGTTTGTACAAATGAATGACATTGACCCACTTTCAAGGTCACAGGGGATATATATACAGGTGTAAAATTTTAATGCAACTTTTCTTGCATTTTTTTCACTGCATTTCCTAGCTACTCGTTAAGTACAAGTAAGTGTGTATATCTGTATATATACATGTTTGTTAAGGGATTTGCATATTTGCAACGCCTTCTGGCATCAAAAAGGTACTTCAGGTCATCGTACATTGGAATAGGTTATTGTACATTTGAACCAGCATGTACAATAACATGCAGATATATAACATGTTTTATAAGCTATTTTCCATCCAGTATGAGCTTTCTGACTCCGGTGTTTGTTTTGTAGTTGAAACCTCACTACCATTTACCAGGTCGTTGATCTAGAAATTATCATCTTGTTGGTTTGCAGTGATATATATATATATTCTAAGGAAAATGCCTCCTTATTGGTTCTACAGCATACTGCTATCTGTTTGTGTTGTCTGTAGATATCGGAAGTGGTGTTTGGGACAGGCTGTGTACTTACAACTAAATTGTGTGTATCTGAGAGTATATATATATTGATGCTCTAGACATTTCACACAGCAAAACTAACGTGCAGTATATATACATTGTATGTAGGAGTGCAGTGTTGTTGTTGATGAGGATGTAAACAAAGTCAAGGACAAATTATACATTTAAATATATATATATCTCCAGCACAGCCTCAGAGTATAACTGTCTCCCCTATATCTGAGTGACTATGGATTAATGGCTTTCCTTCAGCGTTAGCAATCATCGGACTGGATAGAACCTGACCTTAACAAATCAATCACTACCAACAAGTATGGCAAAAATGACCAAAAACACAAAGATGTTTAAAGTTTTGAATGAAGAAGAGACATTGATTAGCCTTCAGATTAAAAACACAAAGATGTTTAAAGTTTATTGTGACCAAGAGACATTGATTAATAGCCTTCTGACTAAAAACACAAGATTTTTCAAGCTAGCTTTATCATAGTTACTAAGAGACATCGATTATGAAGGTTCACCCACACTATCGACCATTTTACACTTTTGCAATAATTCCAAATGGTCAATTTCTATAAATCACCCTTTTCAAATTTGAATGCATATATAGTCCATGGCCCTTGCTCTTCTTTTTCTTTCCAGAAGATAATTGATTGATATCAATATCAGCCTGAAGAATATTCAGTGCGTTATATGTAGATATCCTGATCATTTTTATTTTTTTGGCGATTTTTAAAATTTCGTTTTTTTATTATTTTTTTGTCATTTGAGTTTGCCCCATGTTTCATGCAAAAATTGACTAGCTAATTTTGTTGAACGCATCTTACATTTAGCACTTCAGGTAAATTTATATCATGTAGTTTACCACACTGTACACTGTAAATGATGTATAGACAGGTAATTCTAGTGCAGGAAAGTCTTCCCCCTAGTACAGTTGCTTCCAATAGTTTATTAGTCTCGGTGAATATACTGGAGACCTACAGAGCCACTTGATAAAGACTGCTCCACACACCTATATCCCCTTTGCAGCCTTTTTGTGAGGACATTGTGGCGGGCACTTGACTTGGTCAATATAACACACAGGATGTATGCACTGTCAATATTGTTCCAATGTTATCGTACTCCAGGTGTAGGCTTTCTCCTCCGTGGGTTAAGTAAATACTCCCTATACATGTAGAGAGAAATTTATTCTTCACCTCCTGGTCAGTTCCCTTTTTATTGATAGGGTAAATATCCTGTGTGATAAAAAGCATGAGTTTGCAATCTTTTTACAAGGAATGGAGATCTTATTAAAAGTTGATAATTCAAAAACCTTGACCAAAGAATATACTTGATATTTTTTACATGAACATTTTTGACCAAAATACTTTTCCTGGTTAACGCTTACAATTGTACCCAATTGATATTGACCATAGACATGATTTACTAGAGAGCCTGCACAGAATCATTACAATGATTTCTGAGAATATTATTAATGTCTGGTTATCATCAATATCACCATGCGCCATACAAACAAAAGGAAAGCAGTGGTGATTGGTGGTGATGGTGGTGGTGGTGTGGGGGGGATGTTCAATAGATGTTGAGTGGAGTCTGCGGAAGCTGTCTCGCAGGAATGTAGGTGTATAAATTAATCTGATGTACTTGTGTATTAGTTAGATAGTGAATGTTATCCTGCTTATATTGATCCCTCATCAGTTACAAAGACTAATCAGACTTGCTGTCTCTGTGTAGAATATCTACCTTGACTGAGCACCTATACAGAACTGTATCAGGTGAATTGGGGATATGTAGCACTATAGATTATAGATTTACTCTGCTTAGGTCAGTGTATCTTGTAGAACCCCTTGCTTGGGCTATAGTTAACCTACCTGGTGTATTCTTGTAGTAAAGTTGTATATATACCTACCATGATTGATCAGCCTTATTACCTCTGATAATTATTGATTAGGTGCCGTATGTACTTAGTAGTACATGAATAGGGTGGTTTGGGTATGTGTTAGAAAATGTGTGTTGTGATCATCACTTCTGATAAAAATTAAAGACGATTGTGATTGATCAACAAATAAAGTAGGTCACCCACAGTCAACATATCTTGTTTAATTGTTATAAAGTAGGTCACTCACCAGTCAACATATCTTGTTTAATGTTTATAAAG
>NW_018485433.1:0-5242 GCF_002113885.1 Mizuhopecten yessoensis
CAGACCCTAAGTTCTAAACTAGGGGGAGATAAGTTAGAAGCAAAAAGCAGCTGAGAGATTCTTCATAAAAGCTTAGGGGCTGGTAGTCAGTCTTTATACCACTAGAAGTGCAATTGTTGAGAGATGACATTCGCATATTCTCCCTAAAATCCTTTAACGCAAGAACTAGTCAGAATTAACCTAGGTATATATGTAATGTGCATACTTGATATCCTTTGCGGTGGAACCTAACGACTTATAAAAATCTTGCATTGACTGTACATTTCTGTACTGATACAGATTAGACCCCCCAAAAAATAGCGAGACGCAAAATACACATGTACTTTTAACTGTAACAAAACAACCTATCAAATGCCAGTTAATGAGTAAGTCGGGCTAATCCATTCTAACCAATGATTGGTTTTGTTTTCTACCAGTGATCTGTCAAAAATGATATTCTTGTTTACAAACGCCCTTGCATTTGCGTTAAAACACAGCACGGTTTGTTCTTATCAAGACCAAAATAAGTTGACACGCACGGTCCCATTATGTTATCGCAGTTCCAGATTTATCATGTTTTGTCACAGTAAATTCTTACACAACTAAAGAACTGACGCAAGATTGATAAAAGGTTTAAGAACCACCGGTCGATATAAGTTCTACATGAAACCTTGCATTAATCGAAACAAATTGTCCTGGTTTATTTTTGGAAACGATATCTTAAATGTAGAGAAAACCACACAAAGTGTCAACACACAAGATAAAACCAGTGTTACACTAGATAAATTAAAAAATAAAACATCTAGTATTAGTAAAAGCACAACACGACTGGTTTTTGATCTCTTCTAATGAAAACTAATATCCAATGTGCTATAGTTATTTATCAAATACATGGCCATATTTGGATCAATTTCAAAGGCTCATATGGACTGCGGGAGCACTTCACCGATCATTTGTGGTCTATCTAGGTAAAAAAAAATAGGGTCATTTTGTTAATATTTACCCATTGCAAGTTTTGAAGAAATTTAGAGACGATCGGAAAAGCGAGATCTGTGTTATTAAGTAGTCTCATTCTTGCTCAGTGTCATATTCTGAATGTAATGGTACCGCTCTCGACCTTACACATCTACCCTGCAGAGAAGTATAACGATAGTATTTACTCTCGGGTTTTGAAGATACCACAGTGACGAGCTTTAATGTTGCTGACGAATTTAGTAGAAGTCAAATATTTTCATCATAGCAAAACACAAAGGAACCGTTATATCAAATGTTATATAAGCATATCTATTGACGTCACACCACTCAGGGTTACACGGTGAACAATATCTATATAAACGTAAGCTGAGTCATGAGAAACATGGAAAAAATGAGAACACAGAGTAGACAATGTCAGCAGGTACCGAAAATCAATAACAAATGTCAAACACGTGTTGTGTTCAGATAACGTATTAACGATAAACAAGGTAGTTTCTTAAATGGTGTCGAAGATATTAGATAATTATTCATAAAGTCAAGAAATACGTTAATACTTATAATTTTTGTATTCTCAAGTAACAGAAACATTTTTGAATTTTAGATGAACATAAAAAGATATGGCGTTAAATTGGTTCCGACGAAGTTCCCGTGAAAACGCTCGTGACAAAATCTATCCCGGCCCATGCATTATTCTTAGTCCTGAAGTCTACCTGGCAAAGATTCCGACAGTGCGGGGTCAACTGTCCCTAGATATATCGCTATTCGTATTGACGTGCATCTTTGTATCAGCTCCAAACGATACCCTGGGTTTGACACATTCGCATTGGTCAGCAGTTCAGCCAATCAATGAGGACTTCAGTATACGTCGTCCATTGGAACCTCGTTAGTTCTCAACCTTCTAGTCCGAACATTACTTTAGAATGTGTTTTATATAATTAAGCAAAGCGTGTGTTGCACAATCCTTCAATATATATGTTGGTATTATACAATGTATTCAGTGTATTATTTCCCAGTTGTAATCTAAGCTGCTTGTTTTCCAGTTTAGACATTTTGCCTACATTTCTGAATGTCTATAGCTCTTCGATGTAAGGACATGGACTTGTGGCGTTAATGAATCCTTTAGAAAAACACATCAAGTTGTCGTTCTATTCAAATTGTGATCCATTTCATTTTCATTCGTTTAGAATTTGATTTTAGTAGAAGTAATACTTTCGCTTACAAATATGCTGGTTATAGTGCATTGAGTATGCCACGAATTTATACTCTTGTTTGCTTAAATTTCGGCTAAAATATCAGTGAAAGTTAGTTTTATAATTACTAACACCACTATTTTGATAAATCAAGCCTTGAAGGCTTTTATTATCTTTGTACAAACAAAAGTACGATAACATTCATCTTGACTAGCCTGTATGTACGACGAGCAAGTGATTTATTTACACTTCGGGTACAGACGTCTAGTTTCTCTATTGTATCTTATCTGAAACCGCGCTCGTCGAGAAAATAATTTTATATCAGTTCATAATCCATTTCGAAAAAAATACTAACCAATAAAATACTAACCAATAAACTTTTTCTTTGTCAATCATGTTAAGTTTATTCTAACCGATTCAGGAAATAGCTATATTCAGACCTGATAGTCTGTGTATGACAATTGAAAATCTTGGGGTCCATGCTAGGTAACCTTTCACTAGACCATCCGAATACCGGAGTTGTCCGTCAACAGATCCAAGTGCTCCCCCAACCAGAGAAATTCCCCTGATAAGAAGAGAGGCGTTTAAAGACATATATAAATACACCTTACTACACTGACACTGAACCCCGTCTCCAGCATTGGCCGACGGCATCTCCGAAGACGGGAACTTATAGATGTTGTATCCATAAGTTTTCGTGCGCGTGAGTCCAGCAGTTCATTTCGTCGCAGTGATATTACGTGATTACATATTTCATATTTTATCTGACGATTTGGACCTTGTTCGGATTTCTCGCCTTATACAAAGATACTACCTAATCTGTAACAAGCACCTACATGATTTAAACACTTACTCAGTGCAGTAAAGCCATACATCATGGGCAAGGACGATTCAGAAGGTGGAAGCAAATTTTATGTCGTGTTTCTCACGTGCTTTGCGACAATTGGTGGTTTTCTCTTTGGATATGACACTGGTATTGTATCCGGAGCTTTGCTCTTGATTGGAGACGTGTTTTCCCTGTCAACGGTATGGAAGGAGGCCATTGTCAGTGCCACCATAGGGGCCGCCGCCTTCTTTGCCCTGGTGGCAGGGATTCTGACGGATGCATTCGGACGTAAGGTTGTCGTTATGTTGGCTAGCTTCGTCTTCACTATCGGAGCTATTGTCATGGCAGTGTCCCAGGACAAAATTGTCCTACTGGTCGGCCGCCTCATCGTCGGAATGGGCATAGGTAAGTCACGCTTTCGTGGTTTTATTTATACAACATTGCCTTTTGCCATGGTAGTTGCTTAAAACAGAGTTCGACTCAAAGATGGTTTCTTTACAGAGGTTACTATTAGTGTAATCTCCCATATGACAGGTTGTATCAGGACACTTTAGGAATGCTTGCAATAAGATCGTTTATCTGTCTTGTACATACCACTAGATAGTGGTATAGATATAGCGTATCCCTATCTATATCATTATCATAATGGTGAGTGTATGTGAGATTTCATGATTGAAATACGTGTAAATTAGACTCAAGATAACTTTTCGTATAAATAAGTTTTAAGAAGAGACAAAACAACATCTGCTTTGGAAACAAGAGAAACTCACCGGTGTATGACATCAATCCTGAGCATTAATTTTGGAATCAGTTGAATTCCTCATAAAACTATTTGCTGCCTTTGTAGCCCCTTGTCACATTATACAATCCCTTTCAGTCATCATGTACATTTCTATTATTCATTTGACAATGTTATTATACAATTTCAATTCTTAATATTTGATAAACCAATATTCAAATATATTAATATACCATTTCTATAATTTATCCGACATTGTTATTTCACCATCTCGGCTCTAAAGCTTAATAAACCCATATTCCAAAAATGTCAACTCTTTAATTTATTTAATACTTATTTCCTTACCAATTTGACTCTTTATACATAAGTTATCAATATTCCAAATTATGAATTAAAGAGCATCTCTGTTAGTCGTTTAACATTCTTAGTTCAATAAATCTATTAGTTATCCACATGATTGATATAGCAATTCTAAATCGTATCTAATAGTGATAAACTCTTCCTATACTATTTCGCCCCTTATTAAGCATCCAATATTCTTAATACGACTTTAAGATTCTCAATCTACCACCATATTTTGTCATTCCTAAAACGCAATGTGTATTTGTCATCAAGCATACCGTTGTAATATGAACATATATATTAGTAATCTAACATTATTACTGTATAATCTCTCTCGGTCATCGCATTTTTAATATACCTTATCTATAAGCCATCCCATAGTATGATCACATGCCATATCTGTTATCATTACACATCTCTATTATTCGTTAAACATTCCTTTTATCTTATTAACAATCTCCATTGGTCAGTTTACATTCTTTAATTTAATTCGTCGTCTATGTTAGTAAAATGACACCTATGTTAAAGTTGACAAAATTTCATCATTATCGGTCGTTCTTATTATAAAATGTCTAATAGTTGGCAGAATTAACACCAAAAATAATCACATGTCGCCGACTTTCTCAAAAAGTCTATTTATATCAATACATATTTATGTATAAGCCATCAGCTATTCTCCATAAACAGCCTTTCTTATCACCTAAACACTTTCTAAATAATATTGCTTATGGTCATTATCTTGTAATCAAATGTGTACAATCTCTCAGGGCCTTCAAAACAAATCAATGGACCGTATCTATTTGTTGTCAAACACGTTCAATGGACCGTATATATTTGTTGTCAAACACGTTCAATGGACCGTATCTATTTGTTGTCAAACACGTTCAATGAACCATATTTATTTGTTCTCAAACACGTTCAACGAACCGTATGTATATGTTGTCCAACAAGTTCAGTGAACCGTATATACATGTTGCCCAACAAGTTCAGTGAACCGTAAATACATGTTGTCCAACAAGTTCAGTGAACCGTATATACATGTTGTGAAACACGTTCAATTGACCGTAATTATTTGTTGTGAAACACGTTCAATTGCCTGTATCTATTTGTTAACAAACATGTTCGATGTACCATGATTATTTGTTGTCAACCACGTTCACTTGAGCGTATCTTTTTGTTGTGAAACACGTT
>NW_018485434.1:0-5246 GCF_002113885.1 Mizuhopecten yessoensis
AATTGTTGTTATGGGGGCAGCAGATCAAGTATAGTGTCTGGTATGTCCTCTTAGTAGAAGACAGCTAAGAAAGAGACCCATATAGTCGCCTTTACGATAAACATGCAGTAGGATACAGCATTATATTCTTGGTTCCTTCAAAGTCCACTTAGCAGAAGACAAGAAAGAAAGGGGCATTTCTCGCCTCTTACGATCATACAGTGATATACAGCAGGCCTTTTCTTTCCCCGAACCTGCATTGGTTGTTTTAGACGAAAATATTTACAAGAGATATTTCTTATTTCATACATAAAAAGATTCTGAAATCAAAGTGCATCATATGGAGAGAGAGTTTCAGTATATGTGTTCTTCTTTCAAAATTAATGAAACATAAATGAACCGCAATCTGATTAAAACCAGATCTTCAATTCGTACAAGTTCAAGTACTTTTATGCTTTTAACTGATTCGTTCACCAATATAATTTATATATATACATGAACATTCATAGTTTAAAGAATGTCCTACAAAAATTGAATCTGTTAACCAAAAATATCACAAGCATAGCATGTATCAATTTGAACTATTCTGATCATATATACACAAGGAAAAAGAAAAATATTGAGAGATTGCCAACTACTGAAGCAAAAAATGAGAAGCTATTGAGTTTGTTTTTGTTGTAGAAGTAATCAAACATTTATCAAAGCATTTGAAACAGTCAAAGTAAGTATTGCGCCACCGGTTGCCTGAGGCCGCTAGAATACCATACTAACTTGAGATACTAGATGTTTTAGCTTTGACATTCAAACAGCCGTAAAATAGCTCTATATTTCTTTATGACATAAAAAATGTTTATTTATCTGATATCAGATGGGGAAGTAATATATGTGTGTATTACCAAGGTATATACTCATGTGTAGCATATGTGGATTTGCAAACCAAATTTAAAGCAAAAAACACTTACCAGTCAGAGGAACGTAATCTTAATAACATGAAATATATACCCCAAGGGGCACATGACCTTATTTCAAAAAATGTCTACCCTTCCAGGGCATCTGCCTTTTCTTACGGAAAAGGTATATCCTTCCAGGGGCTTCAAATCTCTATTACAGAAAACGCCTACAATTCCTGAACACCTTACTTCTATTACAGAATATGCCTATCCTTACGGTGCACCTGACTAGTATTACAGAGAATGTCTGCTCTTCCGGGAAGCCTGATCTCTATTACAGGAAACGTCCACCCTTACGAGACGCCTGGCTCTTGTTACAGAAAATGTCTACCCTTCCGGGGGCTTCAAATCACTATTACATAAACCCCTTACTTCCGGGGCACCTAATTTCCATTACAGAAAATGTCTACCTTCTGGGTGTTTAAGAGCTTCCGATCTCTATCACAGAAAACAATTATCATTCAAGGACACTAAACTTTTATTGCAGAAAGCGTCTTTCCTTTGGGGGCAACTGCTCTCTATTACAGAAAACGACTATCCCTCGGGGGCACCTGACTTCTATTTCAAGAAACGCCTACCCTTCCAGGGCATCAGACTTCTACTTCAGAAAACACCTACCCTCCTGGGGTACCTGATCTCTAGTACAGAAAACGTCTACCCTTCCGATACACATGATATCTAGTACAGAAAACGTCGTCACCTCTAGGAAACCTGGCTAACATTAGAGAAAAGTTTTACCCTTCCAGGGGCGTCAGATATCTATTTTACAGACAACGCCTGAAATTCCTGGACACCTGACCTCTATTGCAGAATACGCCTAACCTTACGGTGCACCGTGTACCATAGAAAATGTGTACACTTCAGATCAATATTACTTGACTGACTTCTATTGCAGGGAAAGGCTATACTTCTAGGGCACCTGGCCTGTATTACTTACTTACAATTTAGCTGTTTCGGAATGAGTGATAATATTATCTTTCATATCGTTGTGATGTGTCATTTTACCCAAAAATGTTCCTGTTCATTACCGCTCTAGTACATGTTTATTGGTTTTAGTTCTACTTTACCCGATGAAAACATATAATACAAGATTGTTTTCTGTTTTGTTTAATTGAGGGGGTGTATTTGTGTCAGAACATTTGTAGATTTGTAGAAATTGTTCTATAGATAAAATCTCTTTCAATTATCAAGAAAAAAGAAGTTTTGAAAAAAAATGTTTTACTTACCAACTCGCTGTTGGAGTCGATGGAAAGTCAACATCACAACCAAAATGTGAAGATGAGATCTGAAACCGAAACATTATACGCTAGTTAGTATTTTTCAGTGTCCGTTGTTCCAAACATATGTGTTTCTTGTAGAATGTTGATGCAAACATTTGTAAAGCTGTGAAAAATTAAAACGTTTATAAATTTAGAAACTAAATTAATTCTTTGTTCTAAGTGTGCAAAATATTTACCTGTTGACAAAATGGCGGGCCATGTCGTCCGAAATCGCCCACTGTTATTTTCCGAATGCTAGCATTTAGAAATACACGGTGTCGTCCCTCAAATAAATATGATCAGTTCACCGGCTTTCTGGACGTTTTTAAACTCGATTTTAAAAGGTGTGTGGACGGATCTTGGGTAAGTTGTTAGTGGAGAATCGCGGCACTATATAAATAAATAACAAAGTGTTCGGATGTATCACCACAATTACGTGTAGGCTGTCACGCTGCTACGGCTCTCGTGGCCACAGGTACTAATTTGTAGTGGATGTCCTTACAATACATGACACCTCCTCTCAACCAATCGCCGGTGTCTGACAGGTTCAGTAGTTGATCACGTGGTATACGGGAGCCCGCTGCTGCCAACAACTTTATGACGGCAGAATATTGCACGTGGTAACTATCTTTTCAAAACAATAGTCATAAAGATATGGTGTTTTTACAATCTCGCTAAAATTGATTTGATAGCACATATTCTTCTATTGTCCATTACTAATTATGTTAGAATAATTTATGCATGTATATGTGCGTGGGACTTTTATTCGATAATACCATGTTTCCATATTGTCGTTTAATTTCTAGTTCTCCTCCGCTGTTCCATTGCAGTTTAGAAATCTAGACTAACATTAATGGAATGGTCTCGGATAAACCAGCCTTCCGATTGTTATGTAGTAAATTCCCGAGTCGGT
Organism: Mizuhopecten yessoensis; assembly: GCF_002113885.1. Classification (NCBI taxonomy): domain Eukaryota; kingdom Metazoa; phylum Mollusca; class Bivalvia; order Pectinida; family Pectinidae; genus Mizuhopecten; species Mizuhopecten yessoensis. The sequence continues at coordinate 3,102 of NW_018485434.1, forward strand.
CATGTTCTCGTGGTTAATTAGGTGGCAACTCCCACTAGACGGAATCTGCTGTCTTTATTAACAATCCTAATTCACTATCAGCCGTCCCCTTTAATTGATAACCGATCAGAAGGCTCGTTATATATTCATGCTTTGCCATTGAATGTAGTGTTCACCATCTATCATTATTTGATCGTATGTCAAGTCAATTACGGCGTTCCCGTCTTCATATTGTCTGATTGTGAAAAAAACGCTCTATGACCGCACTCTCTCTTTCTTTCGCTATAAACTCATATCACATACCACCTCTCACATTCTCTGTACTTGACAAGGTGTCTGGAATTAGCTATGAGGTGTTAAGCGGAAATTCCGTTTAATGAACCGTTCAGAAATTTCAAAGTTAGATATTAGAAAATAGAGGGTGTGTAGGGTATTTTTAAACATGGTTTTACTACAAGTAGTGGGCGTATTTATTATTTGCACTGTTATAAGTCGATATATGTGATAGTACAGCAAACCCGTTACAAATAGAAAGCATCAAATGACATTCACCGTTACAGTCAAACTCTTTGTAATCAAATTATTATTGTTTTCAGAAACCTGAAACTTTCTTTCTTTAACAGAGATTAACATCCTTAATTGAGATTTGAATGTTTTTCACAGAAAATAATGATCACTATTGTGGTTCTTTGAAAAAGATATCCTTATGGAAGTGGAATTAAAAAAACGTCTTAAATGTATTAAATAGCCAATTAATGAAGATGAATAAGCAATTTTGGTATGTTGAGAAAAGGTTGTTTTAAACGGAACTTCTGCTAGCTTATTTACGAGATCAAGTTTTAGATAGTGTATGATGATGTGCCCTATATTTATCAAATTGGTTGTTAATAAAATATATTAATTATATAATTTACAAATATATTTTAACAGTCGGAAAGAGGATGTTGAAAGGAAGGATGAATGTATGCAAGAAATGAAAGACAGTTCAGCGTGACATTAAACCAGCTCGACCAAGATCCGGAATAAGTTAACTAAACGTTACAGAATTCAAGGCATCATTTGCAAAATGGTTTGGCAAAAGAGAAAACTGACTCTCTAAAAGGAATTCCTTAAAATAATACTCGGCAATATACATCGACAGTTATCTAAAGCAAGCTCAGTGCCGATGGTTGCTAACAGTTTTGACAACAATATGGAACAGTAAATGATGTGGGGAAAACACTTTCCTGATTGACACGATATCAAAATGGAAAGTATGGAACTCGTGGATGCACAAGGTAAATCAAACTTATCTATGCATTACTTTTTAAGACCTCATTGGATTCTACAGCGGAAAAGTGTTCGGGCTTTGCTTAACATCATGCAGCTAAGTAACATTTAGTTTAATAGACAATTTTGACGAGGTGATCAGTACACATTAACAGCATACAGTGGAAAATAACAAAAAAACATGATTTAACCAGACCTTAAATAGGTAAGTGTGTTCTGTGTACTGAAATAAGGCTTTGAATTAATGTTACGTTTGGAAATATTATTTCATATTCGATATACACAATTTTAAATCAATAGAGATATTGAATAGATGATTGTTGAATCTGAGATATAGACTACGGATATGTAATCTGTGTTGAAACAGATAATAGGAGCGCCAGGATCTAATTAGAAAAAAACCCCAAAAGCATATGTGGCGATGCATTATGGAGGTGAACGTATGGATTAATATAAAACTAACTTTACAATATCTTATTTTGAAACAGAAAAAGATGACGGTAAAACAAACACGCGTGATTGGACCTAAAACAGCTTGGTAGTAGATTCATTGTGTCAAAAAATAGTATTTGTACTATACAGCTGTTTCATCCTTCTAGGACTTCTCATTGATGCTAGGGGTCAAAAATGTTAACGTTTGGGGGATTCAATAGCAAAAAGTAAAATAAACTTTGAATAGAAAAGGAACAGTACCTTTATGAAATAAAAACAAAACAACAAAAAATACCGAATCATCAAAAAACCATCATTAACACTCAAAATCGATAAAAAGAGGAGGAAATGTGAACAAAGGAAAACAAGTCAGCTGTGAGAAGGGCACAGTTTCCATACGTTTGTCTGTGAGAAGGGCACAGTTTGCCTCCATACGTTTGTCTGTGAGAAGGGCACAGTTTGTCT
>NW_018485435.1:0-5246 GCF_002113885.1 Mizuhopecten yessoensis
GAAAATATCATCATTAATTAAACTTTTGTTTTAACATATTAATTATGCTGAAATTATCGCTCTGCATACAACAGATACAATTTGCAAGCACATGCATTAAGAATAATAAATGTATATATATGTAAGCAATTTCAATCCAGCCAAAAAACTATTTTCTCAGGACATTCTGATCGATGGTGAGTCAATAACTAACATCTCTGTGCCGGAGAACGCCAATCACTACGCAATGGGAAAACTAGAAGCTGTGGACGAAGACGAACACGATGAACATGATTTCTTCCTTACCAATTCTGCACACAGAAAATTCATCATCGAAAACGATATTCTTAAGGTACCAAATTAGCAGTAGGGATAACATCAAACTTTGTATTTGGTTTATCATTTAGGTTAATATAAGTTCTACTAAAGAATTCGCGGGAATTGCAATTTAAATATGGTATTATTGTACATTTCCTTCTTTAAAAAGCCTTTATTAGCAGGGATCCGAATTAAACATAACAACAGCTAGATTTCAATTATTATTTACACTATTTTATGAAATGATACTTGCGAAATATTTTAGGAAAACTGGACCTATTATATCGGTGCAAAATGGTTTTATTTCAGACATATTCAGCGGCTAATTTAGACTACGAAGAAGACAAAAGTTACAAAATCAAGATACTTGTGGAAGACGATGGAACACCAAAACTGTTTCATGAGAAAACTTTCCACGTGCACGTGGATGACGTTAATGAAGCTCCAACTACTTTGTCATTGTCACATAATATGGTAGATTTGTCTTTTTGAAGTAATATATCACTCACTTGCTTTACTATCAAGGTAATGATGGATTCTCGCGGATTCAGTATCGAAAAACTTTTTCCAAGACAGAATAATTTAATGTTAATTTGATAATACATTTAATAATAACAAATCAGTTTCAACCATGATACATCACTATATTATGACTAACAACAGGTGTTTATTCCTAGGTTACAGAGAACAGTGTAGAGGGAACAGAGGTGGGCAGATTGAGTACCGTGGATCCTGACAATGCGCGAGACACTACTCAAACATTTACATACTCCTTAACCGATGACTCACATGGACGATTTTCTGTAGACGGGGACATTGTTAGAGTAAGTATAACTCATAATTAGAAGAAAAGAAGAAAAAAATGAACAAAATGGTAAAAAATTGTAGTAAATTTATCGACATTATTTGTAAAAAAAATCGCAGTATATATTTTCTAAGATATATTATAATAACGGCTCTTCATAGACTTTCTTATTTTTCTTGCTCTTGTTTATGCATGACCCTGAGAGTATCTATTTTAGCGTACACAAATTTTAGCATATTATCGTATATTAACGGATTAACGCATTAATGTATTAGCACACTCATAATATATGCAAAAGAAAATTATACACAGAAACTTCCATTACCGCAATAATACATGAGCACCAACGTTTAAAGCGCGATGCACGCTAAAGGAAGAACATAACTGAAATAGGTACGTTTACAGTTACTGGGTTTTACCTTACACTTTTGAAATTTCATACCTACAAACACGAAGCAATTTAGTATTGACACAGCATGTTATATGAGATAATAATAAATATGAAACCGACAATTCAAACCTTAGTAGATGTAGATGATAATTATCGAAAAAGTGTGTATTTGAAGTTATTTGAACGATATTTTACCAACAAAATTAACGACAAATAATATTTTGGCATAACAATATACCAACAAATCCCCAAAAAAACGTGGCAAGTAAGGCAATAAACAGATTAGATACACAATTACTGTGCATTTAGTGTAAGAAAGAGAAATGCTTTCTCAGTTTGTTGTAAGATATTTGACCAAGAAGTAAGAAATAAAAGTGTTGCCTACAAAACAAGTGAAATTACTGCTATAAAATGTACCATAGAAGTCGTAGTAATTTAAACTATAGAATAAAATTGACAATAAATATTTGTTTTGTTTGCTTCAGGTATCACATTCTATTGGCCAGTGTGGCAGTGCTGCCTGCCTTCTTGATTTCGAGTCGGCACCCTTTGTGTTTTTGGAGGTGAACGTTACTGACAGTGGATCGCCACCTCTATCAACCACTAACGTATTCCAGATACAGGTAGTAGACGCCAACGACGCCCCGCATTCCGTCAGTCTGCCAGATAAGACTGTCAGGGAGAACAGCCCTGTTGGTGCTCTCATAGGTAAGATGGAAGTGTACCGTTTCAGTGTACAGACAACATAACAAACATCAGTCAAATTTCGCCGATCATTAAGGTGGTATCGACTAAAACTTAACTTTTGTTTGTCCAGAGCAATTTGAATTTCAGTTAGTAAATAAGGATTTTTTTTTTATTTCACACCAGAATCTATAACAAATGTGACGACTTGAATTTCAGAATCATTCGGCTTCATTTCCTCTGCATAAAGTACTAGCCTGTCCTTCTTATGGCGTTTACCTGTTATAGTTGATCCTTTACTTCAGAAACCATTCTAAGCAAAGATATAAGGATTTTTGCGATAAATGCGTCATGTTAAATCTACACTAGAGTTGTCTATCGGAGTCGTTCCATCTAAGTTACAGATACTTTACAGCACTCATCATGACAAGATTTATTTTTAGCTACGTCATTTGAATATTTGATTTGCCAATAGACTTTTTGCCGAGTGCAGGATATGCTTAACCCTTCAAGCGCTTATAGCATTGCCTCCGACATTTTGTAGTGGTCCATGATGTCTTTCCATTTGTTTTTGTGTCGTCCTAATTTTATTTTGATACTTTTGGAAAAAAACACTTGGAAGTCCGACTGTGTTGTGTTTTGATGCATCGATATATTTTTTCTCTTTCTAAGTCATAGCCGATTTGTAAAATATTGAAAATTATATCTTTATACATTGTAGGCACTCTGACATCTGTCGAGGAAGATGCGGGACAGTCAGTGTCGTACGTACTCCTTGACAGCACAAATCTGTTTGAATTGAAAGATGGATCAAACCTGATCAGCAAATCCGTCTATGACTATGAGGAATTCTCCAGGTACAACATTACAGTGAGAGCGACAGACAATGGGGAACATCCGTTATCTGTAAGTACACGGAAACGTTTATAAATATTAGTATATATTTAAGGTTAAATATTTGGGTTTGCTGTAACAGTTAAATAAATTATTCGTTAAGATTTCGAATTTAAGATTATCATTTAAGATACTAAAGTAAATAGTTTACAAGATGTCTCCTCAGTGTGTCAATCGTACCTGTAATATGGCTACAAACAATATAATTATATACATATACACTAGTTTGAAAGTTTTAAATTAATTATGTTTTATAGGAACCTTTCCCGTTTGCTGTATTTCTAAGTACGTTTTGAATCATTTTTAACATGGTTGTTCATTCGTTTTACCTTGAGTACCACTGATATGTCATAAATTAACGAAATGGAATTATTATGCATTAAAAATATTTTCTTTGTTTGTCTTTCTGCATCAATCAAGTTATCAAAAAAATGCGTTTTTACCTAGAATATTTCTCGGCATATTTTTTCAATCAGACACCGTTTACATTTCGAAAGTAATTTATTATAGGATAATGTTTTATTATATAGGTTGACACAATAATTACTATTGAAGTTCTAAACATCAACGAGCCGCCCAGATTTTCGGGAGATGTAGAATTTCAAGTGAATGAGAACGCTGCTATCTACACCCCTATCGGTGTCCTGAAAATCACAGATCCGGACAACGAAGACCAGCTCGTCTTTACCATCACAGGGACAGGCAATATCTTCCAAGTAACAAATAACGAGTGTCAAGAACAGGTATGCCATGGTGGCAGATAATGCTATTTTTTCTAAACAAACCAGGACAACATTTCAGATGTTAGAAACATTTTATTTCAGAATATGAAAGCTTGAGATTTTCGCACAACTAATAGCTCCTTTGAAAAAAGTTTATTTTCGATTGACTTAACATTTCTTGAGATTTCGCTCTGACAAAATATGGCTTAAGATTTTGCATTGATAAAATGTTTATGGATGCGTTCCTAGCTATCGAGCTAACAGTTTCTCGCTTGATTGAGGTAATCATTTGGAAAAAAGTGGTATGTTCGACTTTTTATTCAAATTTCAGGACCATCTCACATAGACGTGCCTTTGATAAAGCTTCTTCACCAAATACAAGACGTTTATAGCATAATTTGTAACAAATGTGTATCTACCTCAAATTGTAAGATTATTTCATTCAATGTATTGATATTAGTTGCCAATGTAAAAGCATGTTTAATTTGAAGGAGACAACACAGGATACAATCTGTACGGGTAACTTGCTGCTGAAAGAGCCGTTGGATTATGCTAATCGGCCGGAATATACTGTAACTGTGACAGCCCAGGACCGGGGCGGCTTGACTGCCACAAAAGATATTCTGATCAGAGTCATGGACGAGAACAATGCGCCTACGGTAAATTGTTTTAATAAAGTATCATTCTCATGAAGAAAAAAAATAACCCTGGTTGATTATTAATTGATAAAACAAAATAACTAGAAATTAAAACGTCCCCATAAACTTCGCTACAGAGAATATTATTCCAACCGAACCTTTTTGCGCCGTTTCGTTTCACCTGATTCACTTACCATTTGTTATGCTAGCAAATAAGCAAATGAGTATGTGATGGTTTGTTTTGTTGATATCAATAATATGTTTATCCACAAAAAGAGCTCTACAGATGGTAATTATGTTGAAAGAAAACGCTAAGTATTATCATAATGTATCTATTTGTGCTATTATTTACTGTTGTTTTAAGATTAAATTGGTGTAGTGCATCTCGCACGCTTGTATCATTAACTTCGAAAGATACCCTAATTGTAATTCAATGTTCTGTTACAATTCAACAGAATCTTGTAATTAACGGATATTCGGCATCTGAGATACAAGTTAAGGAAAACCAGCAGGATATCGGCATCGGGACATTAAAAGCAGTTGACCCTGATGAGGGACAAACCTTCAAATACAGTATAGAGTCTACAGATACTGGGCCATTTGAAATTGTAGAGGATCAGCTTAAGGTATTGGTTAATCTTCAATATACAGAAATGAAGTGCTGATGTTTTAAACGAGACAATAATTTCTCAGTTTTAATCAAGATGTAAGTATATATTTATGTACATATTCATAAGGAATCATTTATAAACAAACTTTTGCGATTTCTTTAATCTTAATCAAATTACTGAGCTTCTAAACAATAAAAACATCTA
>NW_018485436.1:0-5247 GCF_002113885.1 Mizuhopecten yessoensis
GTCTTACAATGGCCTTGTATGCATGTTCTTTTATGTGTGGTGAATATATTTTTAGGTTGCGTTTCAGAGAGCCTAGTGATTGATTTACATTTGATGTGATGTTGTTAAAGTGTTTATCCCATTTTAAGTTGTATTGAAGTGTGATGCCTAGGTATTTGTTTGAAGTTACATATTCTAGTGTGTGGTCATGGAGTGTGCATTGGTGTTTAATTTGGGTGCTTTTTGGTGATATAATGAGATTGATGCATTTGTCTGGGTGGAATTTCATATGACTATACGTGTATAGGGCACATCGATTGAAGTGTTGACCAAACAGGTAAGTCAGTGAAATGAAATCCTTTGCATAAAAACTCAACTTTCATTAATTTGTTTGAATTCCATCGATGCATTTTTTCCCTGTCAACATACATCCCTTATTAGTAAAAAGCTATAATGTGTCTATTCAATATGGCGTCTGCTTCGTTCGTGTTCCTGATGATAAGCATCCTGATGATGCAGATTTGGCCCGTGCTTTCGGAAGATGCTTCCAAGTACCATCAATAACATGCATTGGAAGTTGTTCATGTGTCGAGAGGGATTTAAATATTTCGTGATTTCGTACAGAAATCGTAAATATTCCTGTCTGACCATCAGATGGAGAGGATAAAGGATGCAAGTACCAAGAATTGCAACTGTGACATTTAATGAAGTCACCGGGAATTGAGTTTTTAAATCAAAAATTTTCATTTCACTGACTCACTTGGTCAACACTTCAATTAATGTGCACAATATATTTACGACCAGTACTGGCGTGTTTATTTGACCATTGTTATATATAACAAGCCATATTTGCCAGTGCTCCAGTACCTATTTGGACACACATGCACTGTAGATTAACGTTTGGATAGCCATTCTTTTGATTTTGTTAACCAAAAACAGTCCCTAAACTAAAGGGAAGTGTGTAACCAGACGCATTACATTGACATACATGTGCTTCTGTTATCAAACAAAATTCAAAGCTAAAGGATGTCAATTTTCAGTTTGGAAACGTACATTTCTTCAAAACCTTCAGCCATATATCGACCACTCTTTTGTAGGAAGATTTGTGGTGAATGATCCACAGCGATAAACCTTGCACGCCATCCTGTGTATTTGAGACCTGTTCAAATTTGCGTTCCAAGTTTTCATCACTAGTTTTCAATGGGGATGCCGCCATGTTGCTGAACGCTGTGAAGGTGTCTTACACAAAAAAGGGAATTACGTTGTAAATGCGGGCATACTTTCTACTGACATACAAATCTGAGTGTCATTGATATGCAAAAGTAATACTTATTCACACTGGATTTGCAAATAATTGCATTCAGCTCAAATTATCACCAAAATAAACCTTGCAAAACACACTGCATCAATGTCGGCCATGTTGAAGTGTACTCGCGCCGGTTCGAGATGACGAACTTGAAAATGTGTTTTTGTTTTAGTTTACGTTAGGCAATTAGTAACTTTCTTTTATCAGTGAAACTCAAAAATAGATTAATGCGCTACATTTATTTCAGTAAAAGATTTCCAGATTATATTGACCTCATTTGTGTTTTAAACCGGAAGTGATGTCTCGCTTGACCTATTTTTCAGACGTTTACTTAAAGCCATTCATTCATGAGTAGGTACGCTTGTGAAAAGGTGTGAACATGAATGTAAATAAGGGAACCACATGGTTGTGTCACACTGAGCTGTCACGGCTGAGTCGCACGTGCGAGTATATAACCGGACTTAACATAGAACAGTCTTAGAGCGATCATGGAAGCCGGTCGGCGACTAACGTTACATGTGTATTGCACTTGTGGGAACTTGACAAAAATCTTCAGCGGACTTCTCACGGTTGTGATCCCGTCTACTGTTTGTGTGTCGACAGACCTGGCTGACCTTTGAATCAGGCGATAATCGCACGATGGGACAACAATAGAAAACGTGTGTTCCCCAGACTGGTTTAAAACTTTCGTTTGACTCTATGGGGAAGCCACATATTATCAAACATGTGTTGAATTGAGTAATAATCAACGTGTTGGGGGGAATATTTCGTTAAAAAGAGTTGTTTAAACATTATGGAGGAAACATTTGATTGGCCGATTTTAACACTTTGCTTGTTCTAACATTAAGAACAATTTGGAAAACTTTTCATTCTTTTTGTCAACTTCATGGTGTTTGTATATTTCACGAATGACTGAAGTCCAGAGTTATTTTGCTAGAGAATGGCTCGAAGACATGGCATCCGTATCAGCCACTTCGCAGGTACAGTGCTGGGTTTACTTTTCGGAGTTTTGCTGTCATCCTGGTGCCGCCAGAGACTTCTACCGTGTTTACCTATGACTGGACCCTGTTGCACAGTACATGTGAATTACCATGTTGACATCGCTGTTGAACATATACAAATTCAAAATGGACAATTTATCGAAAGTGTTGATAATAACATGAAAAATTATGAGGAGAGTTCCAAATCGCATGGAATGGACTTGTCAACTTATATTGATAAAGAAGAAAAGAGTTTTCTATTGATTGGAGTTATCACAGCAAAGAAGTTTTTAGATACACGGGCAGTAGCCGCCTTTCAAACCTGGGCTCAGACTTGTGTTGGAACATGTAAGGTTTTATTTTTTTCAAGTGAAGGTTCGACAACGAAGAGCAAAATTCCTTTAGTAAGTTTAGATGGAGTTGATGATGCATACCCACCACAAAGAAAATCACTGTTGATGTTAAAATATATGCATGATAATTATATCAATAATTTTGAATGGTTTATACGAGCTGATGATGATGTGTTTATCAAGGGTGACAGAGTTGAAAAATTCCTTAGATCTATTAACAGCTCAATGCCACAGTATATTGGACAGGCAGGCAAAGGAAAAAAAGACGAAATTGGAAAATTGCATTTGAATGAGATGGACAATTTTTGTATGGGTGGACCAGGAATAGTGTTCAGTCACGAAACACTTCGTCAAATGTCACCTCATATTGGCAGCTGTCTCCACAATCTCCGGACAACCCACGAAGACGTAGAGGTGGGACGCTGTGTCAAGTACTATGTTGGAATTGCATGTACCTGGGCATTTGAGGTAAGGCACAGTAACAGCTTATAGAACGTAGTTAAGTTATATAAAATGAAGATTGTAGTGAACATGTATGTAGCCTAAATCTCCAAATTGATACTGAAAGGTACCATAAGGTGACTTGTATTTGTTTCCAATATCGGATACAAACATTGTAGAGCAAGCTTTCCTTGTTTGTTACAATTTAGTAGTATAATTGATAGCAAGAGGAACAATCCTTAAAATCTGGTGGAAGACTGGACAAGGTATTTATTTCCACAGTGCTGTAAAGTAACTGTCAAGTGAACATTTAATAAGTCAACCTTTAAGTTATCTTTCGTTGATACACATAATATTAAGCATAGTTTGATATTCGCAGCTGGTTGTTTAAGTATGCACTTTTCCTATGGTATCAAGTTATAAAATGCAATGTTTTTTTGGTTCTATGTATTTATAGAGCTGTGAATGATATTGGTATCAAGATTAACATCAGAGGTTGGTTAAGAAATAAGATTTTATCAGTTTAAAATAACAATAATTCTGTCTGGTGCACTTAAAATTTGTACCTGATGTCATTTCAAGCAGGACAATATTGTAAGTGAGTCCATGTGGGAAATATAATATTTGACAGTTGATCTACATACAAATTTTTAAATGTTTACTGGTATGTTTTGTATGTTGTTGGCGAGATGGGGTATATAGGTTTTAGTTTAATTTTGACATATTTCCATTTCAATAGTTTGCCAAAGTGCTCTATGAACAGTATAGGTAGCAAGGTGTCTATTCAAACTGTCATTATTTGCGCCTGGCTGTTATGAGGATGTAAAACCCCAAACACCTGTAACATGTACTCCATCATCGTTATTGCTTAAGTCCAACAGGACACTGATCTTAATTATCTTGAGGACCTATTCATCAGATGTAGGTCACTGTAATCTATTTTTTCAGCTTCATTGTCTTTGGTTAAATTAGTGTTTGTGGTAAATTAGGCCTATTTATTTCACAAGTTTGGTAAGATTGTTTAGTTTCATCAAAGCAGGGCATGTCATTTGTACAGCATTTTAAAGTTCATTTCTAAAAAGACCTTTATGTGTCTTTAACACAAATTATGGTAAATTTCAATGTTTTGTTACATTCATTGTGTGAGTATACTTGAACATGTATAGGGATTTATGTGCACTTTTGTTACTGCTAGTATCTTCCATGTTTCCCCTTCAGAATAAGTCTGAAAATGACCATTATTTCATTACTCAACATATTCCCAAAGTTGGGAACAAAATTCCTTAGGTTGTGGTATTTACTTTTCAACCTGCAATGCTAGTTAATAAACAAGTAGCATAAAATGGTCAACATTCTAGCTTCAGTTGTAGACCCGGTTTAATAAGCATATATATATATATAATCTTCCCTCCAAAGTCACACTGATTTATTATCTCTAGCCCTTGACAACATCATCCAATTTTCCAAAAACGGGGTAACTTTTTTAAAAGCTGGATAGATCCCTATTGTATACAGTGAAATTTTTTAGAGATAAATATCTAACAAGTAGGGGCCACTTAGTTCAAATTGTTGTCATTTTTAAGTACAGTACAATGTACATTTTCTGGGATTTCCTCAATTACAATAGTAAATGCGCACACATCATATTTTGCCATTGACCCCTAAAATAAATTGAACATTATTGATATATGGAATGACAAATATACAGTCCAACAGTATGAGAAGTCAAGATGTTAACTTTTTAATTATTGTAAAAATGATAATGAAGACTGCATGTATTTAAATTAAATACTCACTGTTCATTCCTCTAAAAATGAACATACATTTGTGTAATCTATCTGAGACTGATTAAATTATATCAAGGAAACTTACATATATAGAATATATCAATGCTAATATATAGGTAACAAATTACATAGTATCTAATTTCATAAAACATGTGACACACTCAGACTGATATCAAATTAATTGAAGTTATTACATAGAATTTCCATTCTTACATGTCACATGTCATGATGTGTATATGATATTTTAAGTTACATGACTTATTAGCCATTTAATAATGTGACTAGTAAAGTCATGATTATATATCTCTGCAATTCAAGTACTGATGGGAGAGTAAAGGCTTTGTATCATAACCTTATCACCACTGCAGACCATAATGGACTCATCCAGATCAATGCATTGT
>NW_018485437.1:0-5251 GCF_002113885.1 Mizuhopecten yessoensis
GCTTTGAGACGACCTACGAACTAGGTTGTAATAAAACGGTATATACGAACCTCGAGTTATTATCATTCATCACTAAGAGATTCATTTTATTATGTTTACTGCGTGAGCACTTCTGTCGTAACATAATAAAGAATGAGTCACGATGAAATGATATTAACCATAGTTACAGTGTGATTTACGCGTGTCAAAACATAGTGTAGGACGAGCCGCTGTGAGATGTCTGTTGTTATGCTTACAGTACGAGTGGTGCGCAGGTTAAACCAACAACATTAAGAGATATAGGAACAATGGCGGCTGCTCTGTCAAAAAACATCCTTGACACAATTCTAGATGTAAGTATACTTTTTTGCCCTTCATAATGTAGATGCGAATAGCTTGTCTGAAACAAAACATCTAGTTTGACAATAAAATTGGTTTACCGCTTGAAAAATAAAAGACATCAATTTCCATAATGTTCAGAATGTGTTTGTATCGGAATATTGATATTACATTGTACATGAAAAGTAACTATCTGAATGAAATTTATACTTGTAATAAAAATTGAAATGTACATTATGTGTCATGATTGCATACATCATTGATAGACACTGTTGTTTTTCGCGAATGTTGCCCAGTGGTTGGAAAAGGTGTACGCATTCTTGCATAGTTTTAATAGATATAAAAATAAAGCAACATTATGTCTCTTTGCTAAATATCAGTATGTCTGTCTGTAAATAATTCGGCCACTTGTTATCTTGGCATTTCAAGAGGGTTTGTTTCAGCACAGATTGGAAAACTCTCACACAACTATTTTTCATTTCTAAAAATTAACACACATGTTTCTTATTCTTTTAATAGCTTTATAAAATTTACTCAAATGAAAATATAAAAGAATCAAAATAAATTGAGACCAAGATATTTTTGCATCCCCTAATAAACCTATTTTCTAGGAAACTATGGCTGAAAGTGTTCCTTTTTCTATGGAAGCGATTAAGGAAAAGAGAACATCACAAGATATAAGAAAAAAAGCGGGATTCAAAAACGATATCAATGAGGATGAACAAAAAAAGTTCGATGAACAAGAAAAATATTTCAAGGAAAAAGGTGCGACTGCCTTAGAGAGAACCACTGTAGCCCCTAGCAGCAGAAAGAGGAGATCGACAGGTACATACATTTACTTCGACTGTGTAATATTAAATATGCTTAACATTGAAACGCAATACGAAAAAATAATTGAAAAATGAAAAAGAAAGTACAATATTGATTTCCTATTCAAGTACCAAAATTTGTTCTTATGTTTTGTGTATTATTGACAAACCTGACAAGTAATGTTTTGACTTATCAAATTGTACCTACAGCCTCCCTGACATGTACGGTTATGCACTTGCTTGGTACTACTGGACTTTCTGCACTGACCACTACCCAGATTTCCAACTTAGCTGACCATGAGTTTGTCGATTGTGCTGAGACCCTAGGGTCGGTCACTGACTACAGTACCGCCCAAAAGGACGCACTCTTGGTCGTAGCTACCCGAGCAACGGTAGTGTCAAAACACTTTTATGTGGATTTGTTACTATCATATATAACCTAAACTTGTGTGGCATCTCTTAATTTAAGCACTATGGTGTTTGCATGATGACAATACATATAATACAATGTTATAATAACATTACATGTAGTGAATATTCTCTGTCACAATGATTTGTCATAATGTGAGCTTTTAATCGTGACGTCAAAGAGGACACATGTTTCAAGATGGTATCATTGATCTTAATGCATCTCATTATATGATTACATGATGTTTCTTACACGTGGAACCTCCTGTTAATCTAGGTGTGGGGTGACCCGTCCTCCTGGCTCACTACTGACATATACAGCTCCGGTGTGATATGTCAGGCCATGACCGAGGTCCAGATCGCCACCCTCAACCTTGATCTGGATACTGTCAGTCGTCTCGGACAGTTTAATGGCTGGGACACGCTCAAGGTTGGTTACAACTTCTCTACTGGAAACATCAGTCTTGATCAAAAGGACCAGACCTGAAGGCAACGTATAATAAATAAATAAGTATCAAACATACATAACCTTTAACAGAGTATATATCTTTATTTCGTTTATCATTTATTTTATATGGCCGTCCTTCCATATCTTGATGAAAATCGGTACTTATTGTCCAAACATTTGCAGTCCATATTTTGTATTTTTTTGTTTATTTTTTCAAGTGAAAGTCTGTTTGTAGGTATCTACCTTCTGCTAACCCGTTAGCGTAGTAACATATTCTTCATTATGTTATGGAGAATATTTCTATACGTCTGTCCATTAATTCCTACATTGGACCCCACTATCTTTCATGCTGTTCTTTCAATCACTAAGCAATAAACAGTGAGTTTAAGAACATACTATCTAGTACGTGAGATAATGCGCCTACCCTTTTACTAAATATTTTGACGTTTTTGAAATTATATTTGTTAAGAAAAAATCAGTATTTGCCCGATGGTTGAATCTACACAAGTCCGGAGACAGTAGCACGATAACTGCCAGTGAGCTGCGGTCGCTTGGACACATCACGTGTGGAGCTGAGACCAGTCACATCAACAATATACCGATATCTGTCTACCAGTACGTACTATAAAAAAAACCACCCACACACAATAATGTAAAGCAACAAAATCTTTTGGAATAAATTACAAAATCTCAACTTCATGTGGATTTCTAATTTCCGCAAAAATATCAATATCCTGATCCGCTCCACATCGAGCACTGTGTATTCTATAACAATGTTTCTAGTATATGGTAGTGACCGTGACCTTTACACTTGATTTACATGTTAGTTATCATGGCCTCTAAATCTTACTTACTACTATCATTTTTGCAACGTGCAGACTCCATGATGACACACACACAATAATGTTTGAGTGACTTATATCAGAATTGACACAATACCTAATCATAGTAGATGGACAGATTAGGAAGTTGAGACTCTAAAGATATTTGATAATTGATAACATAGTGAATTATACAGTCTTTTAAAAATTTAAAATATTATAAACGTATTAATATGATATTAATGGTAATTAATAAACAATGTGTTGCACTACTCTGTGGAAACTGCGTTATTGTTTGGCTATATATACAAAATGTAAGCAGGTGTTTCATGATAAACTAAGTGACTTCGCTTACATTTTATAAGACATTTTCAGGCAGGTTAAAATAAGAAGGTTTATGTTTATATCGACAGGGGCGCAGTGGATTCCATTGGAGAACTGACAAGTTGTGAGATCAGTCAACTCCAGGCGTTTGCAAGCCTTGCTAAAACTGCTTATGGGAGTGCCATCTCGACATGGGATTCGACAGTGATTACCAACGTCGGAACAAGCATAGGTTATTAATCAAGTCAAAATGTCTTACAACTGTTATGTATATAATCGTTTGAGAACGATAGATTGTTAATTTTGTAATGCTTTATTCTCCTAGGTTTTTTCAATTTTAATCGAACTACCGTTTTTTTACAAAATGAAATCGCCCTCTTTCTGTTTATAATAAGCATAGCATTCATTAGTAAAGGTTACGAACAAATCTGTTAAATAAATGTATAGCAGTACACTGTATATAGTGACTGATATTGTACGACATTTCTTCAATGACAGGTGGACTGAGTGCAAGTGAGATCAGCAGCTTGACAGCGTCCCAGATTGATGCTGTGGATCCCAACCACATTTCGTACATTCCCAACGCTATTTTTTCGGTAATTTATCTCTGTTATCATTATAGTCAATAAGCTTGCCAACCTTATTAAAATAGGTTCGCGACAGGCAGGGCAACCAGGCTGGTAGTTGGCAATAAAAGCAACTTACTCGACTCGGTATTATGGCAAATATAACTTGATTCAAATAGACACGATTCTGGATGAATACGCAAAGGAGTTAATTATGAAAACTTACCCCAACGATCAAAATAACTTACTATCCAATTTTTTTCAAGACATTATATAATGATGTGTATTTTCGTTTTTACTATATAAATTAAACGTCCAAATATATTCATGTTTTAAATGACATGTTCATAACAACTACGTAAGGCATCCGTAAGCTGTTCTGCTTCTTAATATTAAAGGGTTTCACGGTTAGCCAGATCAACACATTGTAATATTACAGGGTTTAACGGTTAGCCAGATCAACACATTGTAATAATACAGGGTTTCAAGGTTAGCTAGATCAACACATTGCAATATTACAGGGTTTCACGGCTAGCCAGATCAACACATTCAGTCCGTCGCAGGCTCAGTCCACCACCACGAGCCAGAGGGCAGCACTGACGTCATCCCAACTCAACGCTTTATCTACAGTAGCATCCATTACATGGGTCAGCGCAGGTATGTAGCTCGATTTGACCAATTCAGTTGTGACGCATATAGAGTCAGAAATGCCCGGGACACCATATAACTGGTATTATCTAGTCTTTGTAGTTTTTTTTCTATCATGATGGTGTTTACATTCGAAGGTAAACCATTTTGTTTATCACTTTTAGTTCATATATGTATTTATGAACAATTAGTACAGTTGGATTATATGTTTACGCTTTGTAAAAAAAGTATTTTCGTGACAAATTATAATATCTGTTAGGTCTCGATGAATACCAGACGTATTTCATCGCATGGAGTAAATGTGTTAAAATGTTACTAAGTGTTGGCTAAAGTAGAAAACATATCCATCCCACGCGTCGACAACTAGTTCCCCGCTTTTCGTCCGATTCGCCGTGATCAGTATGACTTTTAAGTGAAGCCATCATCATATACATTTGCGCCAGTGAAACAATCCATCCTACATTTTATTTGTATCCATCCCTTCTATGTGAAGTTAATGCCAATTATCACTTTGATTATTAGCTTCTTGATCGAAAAACAAGGTTTTCTTAAGGTTCACAAGAATTCTATTTGAGTTAAAGAGGTACATTTTAATGAAAAATATTGAGGAAGTATTGATAAATGTATCGGGGAGATTTTAAAAAACCAAATGGGAAAATTTTCAAAACACACCAGGGAGTGTTTCTAAAACTATCTAGAGGAAGGTTTATCTAAATGTTCGAAAAAGATATGTAAACGTATAAGGCAAAGTTAGGCTTTATAAAAGTATCCATGGAAGGATAAATAAATGTATCGGAGAAGGATTCATAGAAGTACATTGAGGAAGGATTGATAAAAACCTCTAAAAAAAGATTTATAAAAACTTCAGGGGAAGGATTCATAAAACAAATCAGGGGAAGGATTCATAAA
>NW_018485438.1:0-5253 GCF_002113885.1 Mizuhopecten yessoensis
CTAGTCTTAGACATTTTTACAGATTGGTGTTCCAAAATTCAACCAGTCTTAAACTTCTTTTTCGAAAATGTAAATGTTTACTATTCTAAACTCGTTGAAAACTGTTAGTCTGTTCCAAAATATATCAATGTAACTAACCTTACTCAAATTAACCTGCTGAAAAGGGGCTTCATGTCACTCTCTACTAGGTTTCCCGTACAGGTGCCGGGTGTGGTGGTGGTGGCTGTAGTAATCCCCCAATAGCCGTGGTAGTGGTGGCGGGGAGCGGAGGGTGCCAGGGAGGTCCGTTTTGAGGTTTCTTCTTTGAAGGAAGGGACTTCAAGCACATACATGGCCAATTTAGATTTTCAAGTGGACGTTTTTCTTTTATATTTTCGATTATTTTATTTCATTTGCTTTAACGTGTTTATATCAACCATTTTTGGACCTTAATTACCTCTTTTGTCATAATGTAGTGTAATGATAATACTTATCTGTACCCTTGTGACATAATCAAATCCACCGCACTGCCACCTTGATGACGACTTGACTTGTTTTGAGATTGTTACGTATCCTGCATACTTATACACTAACCCACCTGTTACCGACAAGTATCGAGACTTAGCATGGGGAATTCCATACATGTTTGTAGGTCATTCCTGTGTACCAAAGCATCTGCACCTCCAGGAAACGCATTACCCTAAGGCGACGACCCTGTCTGTGGGAGGGCACATTTTCACCCACTGAAGACGCTCGGTGTTGTTTCACTATAAGTGAGTCCGAGAGTGTTGTTTTTTTTTGAAGAATAAGGGTCGTCACAATGTCCCTTAATACAGCTGGCTTGAGTATTTTTATACGAAATGATTCAATTAAGATTATTTACATTGAGGGAACATTTTCTTACTTGAAGGTTGTTAAATTCTCTTAATGTAAAATACATTAAGATTTATAGTCGCAACCCTTTGTGCTAACTTATCGTCACTCTCATCCCTGAATGTAAAAAAATTAGTAAAGACACGGTGCGGGCGAACCTCTTAATGATATTTTGTTGACGTTCAAGGGTGTACATTTTTTTTGTACAGTAAAGGGTGATTTTCTTTAAGGTTACATTGAATAAATAATGTTTAGATGCCATAGCACTGTTTCCTTAAAAAAAAAGTGTGGTATGTTATAATTTCTTAAATTTCAGTTTCAGTTTTAATATTTTTGTTATGATTTTTTTATGTTAACCATTAATTATGACAACATTACTGGCAACAATTTGTTCAAAATCACAGTAAACGAAATCCAGATGGCTAGCTTGCTACATATATATATGTATGCCGTGTGTGTAGTTTACTGTGATTTTACACTATAATTACTGCGAGTTATTTCCCTTCCATTACACTTCACTTGACCAAAGTTACTGCACCTTTTTCGTGCGATGCTGCGCAAACATATTTTGGATAAAGGTAGTTTCAGATGAAAAATGCTGATTATTCGTGTTTTTTCCGATTTTAGGTATATATCCATTTTTTTAAATTAAGGGACACGTTGTAATAAAATTCCCGTTACGTTATTACAGTAATATACAGTGCTGTATCATAAAGATCCAGGAAATATTATGTTGTGAAATGTGTTACGTCACAACATCCGATAGAGTTATCTCCCGTTAAAGGTGACTTTTCTCAACTTCCGTTCCGTTTGGCATGTCTGTAACAATTCGCAGCTGTTGCATGTGGAAAGGATAGGTAAGAATGCACAATAAAACCCATATATGTAGTGCCTGTTGATATTATATCTCGCCGATTATCTTACTCGACCTCAAATATACCCTTTACTAATATACAAAATTACCTGTGATGCAAGGTGAAAATACCAATACACATCTTTCAGACGTCTGATGGGGTTGGGGGAAAAACGAACTCTCACTATAGGTTTGAAATGTCAGAAGGAAAAAAGCCACAATTTGTTAAGGTACTCAGATCGAGATAAGTAATTTTCATCGAGAAAGTAATTTGTTTGAAGCCTCTACCCCGACCTGCTAAACGGGACCGATATCGATCCCACTGCCGATATTGTGACGTTTCAGGGGGTTCAGTTCTTATTATCATACGAGAAAAAATATTTGATGAAGCGTATTAAAAGAGGAAAGGGCATCATTTTTGTTACTGTCTTATATATATAGTATAAATATAAACATACTCAGTGCCTGCAGTAAAACATGTAGACTATTAATATTGGTCCTATAAGACTACTGGCAAATCAATCTAGGTTGATTTGGCTATATACATTATACTGTACATTGTATGTAGTCAACATGTATATGCACTGAATTTCAACAAATGAGTCATATTTGGTCAAATTTACCCAGTGCATATCAAAAATATGTTGGACCAAACAGGTGATTTGGTGAAATAAAAGATTTAATTTATCTATTTACTTAACCTCTGGTGACTTTGCTTAATTGCAATACATTGTTGCAAATTTTGGTACCTGCATTCCTTTTTTCCCTCTCTCCTATAGTCAGACAAGAATATTAGCAATTTTCTTTACCAAAACACCACATGTCTTGATCCAGGCATCCGACTCATGACCAACTCAGTACATGTTATCATCTTGACTCCGATGCATCCTTCGAAACCACATCCCCGGCATGAATCTGCATCACATCATGACATGATGCTTATATTTGGAAATACATTGACACAATTTTGCATAAGCACACACTTTAGATATACAAAAACAGAAATTAATAAATTTGACAAAAACATTCCTTTCACCATCTCGCCAGCTTAGTCAACATTTTTTGTATTGTGCATAAGATCATTATTACTGTTACTTGTTTGATAAGTATTATACTTATAAGTCATATTTGACCAATGTCTTTCCAACAAAATCTTGGTGAATATCAATATTGGTTTGTTTTAAGAAGTAGAAAATTAAATCCCCTTGCAGATATTTGTAATTGAGAGATAATTTTTATCAACAAATTTTTAAAACAAAGTTGCATTTTGCTTTTATAGATGTGTAAGTTTTGAACCTTGAAGGTTGAAGTTGTTATACATTTCTGATATATTTATTGCAGACCTGTACCTTTCTCTGTTTTTTCAGTGGTTTTTGTAGTTAGATTATTTACTTAGGCAGTTTTAATTTGTAACAACAAGAAAAGCATTTTTTATGCTGGAGGTTAAGGTTATTGTAACACAAAAGATTGTATAGTTTATGCAGGGTTTGACAATATCCCCAGTCCTCTAATATACTCTGAAAGAACTATCAAATTGTCATATCCATCTAGTCCTTTAGAGTTGTGAAAATTACCTAATCATAATGGCATTTAACTGATAGATTTTTAACTGATAAGAATATTCCTTTCAAAGACAGTGCACAGTATCTTTATTATACTATTTTGTGTTGATTGTCAATCTTTCCTCAAACTTAACCAACTTCAGTATACGTAGCAGTAGGATATTTCAAAGTCCTGTAGAGTCAATTATTGTCTGCATCGAGTGAAGTGCTGGCAATGTGACTTAATTAGTGCTAGGGCTGTTACCTTCTGGTCTCGGACTATAGTTCACTAGAGGTAGAATTAAGTAAATTTCTATTGGACTAATTATATCTACATGCATAAGTATAGTCCTTGTGACTGCTGAGCTCATTAAGTTTTCGTCTGATCATGGTAATGGGTGCTGCGGTAGCCGAGTGGTTAATGTGTCTGACATTCTGCTACCACTAGCCCTCCACCATTGAGTTGCGGGTTCAAGGCCTACGTGGGGCAGTCGCCAGGTACTGACCACAGATCTGTGTTTTTTCTCTGAGTACTCCACAGCGCTGTTAATAGGATGTAAAATTCAAACAAACGGAATCTTACTGATCATAGAAATACAGAGATAAAGCATTGTCCAGACATTGCCGTAAGAATTACTTAAGAAGTTCTAGGAATCCCAGCAGTCCTAATTAAGTAACACTAGAGGAAACATCTTTAATACCAGGTCAGTCCTAGCCATTCAGATGAGCCTATAGGAAATAAAAATAGGCAAAAATCAATGTGTTATATCTTATAATATTATTTTGATCCTATAAGACTAAGACATGAATACTCTGGAACATATAGTTATGTGTCAATATGATACGGATATGGAGCCATTACAGGTACTTCAATTTGTATGTTTATACTCAGGAAGTCATGACTACATATGAAGCTTGTATTATAGCATAGATTTAACCACAAGTGGTTGACGCATCCTCTTGTGTGGGATTTTACCATTAAGTACCAACATATCTAAATTTAACCTTGAGTTCATGACCATCTTTATAGGGCATAACACTAAATGTAGTTTTACTGCAATGAAGGTATCCAGAAAAGATCAATATATAGAATTTGTAATGGTGTTAATTAATGTTCTTTATAATAACTTTTATAATTTATATAGTTATGGATTTCATCGGTTTTGAAATAGAGCCTGGAGTGGTCTTGCTTTGAATGAATTTTCATTGCCAATTGTTAAAACTAATAAGTTGAATTGTTCTTATTATGTCTGATAGAACAAACATGAAGACTTGCTATAGAAATTTAATAGTATAAATGATCAAATATGGTTCTCTTCATCTTGCTACACTTTAACATGTATATTTTACATTTATCAAATTAGATATCATAATATGAATAGGTCCTTACAGACATATGCATACACGCCAACTTTTTGAAATTTCCATGTGAGAGATTCGGCTTGCTCAAAATTAAAACCTAAAGAAAAAGTGTGTTTATACCCCCAAGTGAAAAAACACTCTTTTCAATGACATATATTTTGAGTTGGTCTTTTAATTGAAATAAAAAGATCTTGGAATAAAGGAACAGTTTAGCAAATTCTCTATTTGAAAATGCTAAATTTAAGGGTCAAAATAGGGAGATGGCAAGCATGTACAGATGTATAACATATTGTATAATTGTTACTGGATGATCAATAAAAAGAAAATAATTGACTGGTACTTAATTCATAAAAAAAATGAAGTATGAACTGTCTGTAATTATAAGTCCATTAGGTCAATTTCCACTATATATACAAAGTTATGGCCCTTTTTCATCATTCACCACTTTTTTTTGTCTGGGGGCATATCTTATAGTCAGCTCTGTCACCAATAACTGCCAAATATTGTATGAGTACCTCTAGGGATAGTGGAGTGTTGCATACTAAACTGAGGTATTCTTTTGCCCTTTTGTATATATATATATGGAGTTCTTGCCCTTATGTATATATAGAGAGTTCTTGCCCTTTTGTATATATAGAGAGTTCT
>NW_018485439.1:0-5255 GCF_002113885.1 Mizuhopecten yessoensis
GACAGAATCTGGACTAGCGGCCCAGGTATAGTATATAACAGTGTGTATCACAGGTATCGCATGTCCCTGTATCGTATATCATCCACTCTGTATATATATATACATAGTTATATATCTGTGTGCAATGTGATCACAGTTTCTTATTTAAAACCAAAATCTACACATAAAAATATCTAAAAGTACAAACTGCTAAAAAAAGAAAGAATTGTTAATTTTTTCTTGCAAAATACTTCTTTTCTGAACAGGACATAATTTTGTGATATTTATGGAAGAAATGATCTAGGGAAGGAAGCTGTAAGTGTAAAGGGGTTCGATCTTAGATGGCCAGACTGTGGGGACTTTGATAAGCTAGCTGACAGATGAACACCATGCGAAAAGTTCAAGTGCCACCAGGTGCTCTGCACATTTCCACCATGGAAGTTAGCAAGTAGAAGTGTGATAATATTAGTACTTCAGGTGCAAAGCATGTATCCACACGTAGAGCCTCCTGTCAAGGTAGGGAATTATACCAAACTGGCCCCTAGATCGTGTCCTTGAGTTAAGCCTGTTCGTTTAAAACACAGGTAGCTCACCCCATAATTACATATACTAAAGGACCCGGGCTTGATAAGACTTGGCATTGCTGCAAGGGTTTGGGAAGATTTATGTGGTAAAGACAAAAGTAGCTGATACCAAGTCTCGCCGCCAGGAACAGGGGGGGAGCATGCCTTCAAATTAACTCATGAATACCAACCATTGCTATGCTCAAATTTGCAAATAGATTAATTCTACCAGGGAACATTAAATTGGGCTAACACATAAAAGAAATGAGAATTGATGACAATTCAATACCACGCAAAATGCCAAGTGAGGAAGAAAACTAAATTTTAAAAAGTTAATTTCTTTCTCCAGTAAATGGTTAGTTAAATAAAACAATCAATAGATATAAAAACACAATTTAAATGGTACCGGCTTCACATCACCCGTACATTTTAAAGCCATAAATTTCTAAGTCAGTATTGATTATCATCAGAATAAACTTTCTTAGTGACAACAAGAAACACCCACAATTAATGTATAGTCAGATCAATATCTTTCCACTTGATTTACCTGAAGTTTGTCTTTACCTTTAGAATGAACAGATCCCAACTGCTGAGCTGTCACTTATACAAAATCAATACACACCTTTTTAGGCATATCCTTCTACAATCAATTATCAGTTTAGATACTAAAAGCCAGCATAGTGAAAATGTCAATTACAGCATGCATTTGCAGTAAGCTAGTGTCATCTATAAACAACATGGTATCTGAGATCTCACAGCCCATGCACACTGTATCCTGTATATGATACATAAACTTTCCGGCCTTACCTGCTAGCTAGCCACTAGGAAGTCAGATTGTAATATCCATAGCCGATGTCCACATTATCCTATCATATACTCCAGCAGTACTACCTCTTGTACGTAGGTTACAATTCCATTCTATGCCAGTATGAGCTCAAGGAATTCCTTCCTTTTTACATAAATTGATTACAAGCAATCCCAATCCTTCATCTATGTATAGCAGTCCAGCATGGCTGTGGCGTAGTGTGGTTATTTTTGGCTCAATAGTACTCAGCTGTAGTGTCTTGACGTCAGGTTCTCACGCATCAAAAGAGGCCTCCCCGTGATAAAACACATGCTCAATGACGCAAACTGCATTCATTGCATTTGGCTAGAGCCGCGTACATACAAGCGGTAGTTTTGGTGTTTACTGGATATCAACAGTGAATTAGACACATTAATCCATAAATAGTCAAAACTCTTCTTCACCAAACCCCTTTCCACAAAAGCTGCCCTACTTCAGTAGTTCACTGGCCTAGAGTGTCACAAACTACCTGGACAAGCTTTACTGATTTTATGAAGTTTCCCCAAAACGTTGCCTACTTAAAAATTCAGACTAGTTACTCTACTTTATGGATATATTTAATGACGTACTGTAAGGAAGTAGTCATGAATTGTAGCATCTACACACACTCTAAACTAGCCTGTTTACTTAACCTCTCCCAGGCCATTACAAACCACCAGTGTCAAAACAACTGTTATATGTACACAATCACATGCTCAAATTTCATTAAATGGATGACACACAGTCCCTGTCTAAAAAAAGTTTTTTTTAATAAAACAAAAAAAAAGGTGTCCTTACATTTACAAACTTTAATACTTTGAAACATCAGAAAAATTCCATTATTTTATCTCAATGCACTTAAAAACCTATGTACTTTATGACTGTGCACTTTTTGTACTTGATCTTTCTATAAACAGTCATTGGATGAACAGCAGCAGCAGCATCGGTATCATATTACCTTTAAACTTTAGTCTAATGTGGGAAATTCCAGCTGTTCATTCACTAAAACTTGTCCTAGCATGTCAGCAGCAGCAGTAGTATGTAATAGTAGTGGTAGTAATGACATCTGGATCACAGGTCATTTATGAAAAGTTTATTTTATGCTGGTGTAACATAGGCGTTTAATCTTGCTAATAAAATATGAATATTTCAACCGTCTCTGGCTAGCTGTCATTGAGATTTATGAGGAGGTCAGATGAAGTATACATAAATGTATTAGACCACAAAATGACCCAAATTTATGTATGAACTGGTTTACGAACCGGATTAAAAAAGACAAGAAAAATTGTGTATCTTGCCGTGTTTGACGGATTTCTTTAAGCTTATTCTTCTTATATCTTATACTAATAATTTCAGATCTGTCTAGATTTACAGGAAAATTGCTGCCATGAATTAGTCTGAATGTTAATTACATGTACTTATAAATAACACTACATATCAGTATATTACAACCTATATTCATAATTTATACATGAACATCACCTCATCTGTACACAAACAAAAATGCTGCCTACCATTTACATCCCGATACGATGGATCAACCCTGTTCTGTGTGACATCGTTTATCAAGTCAGTCAAGTCAACATTAACATCTATTTACTGTCATTTAACACAGAACACATTTAATATAAAGAGAGAATGTGTGATATCCACCATCTTGTAACAATCCTTAACTTTGAACATTGATGTTTGACAATACAAAGTTTATATCAGGGAATTACTTTTATCATTGCACCTTATCAAATGACAAACATGAACTAGATAGCTATTATAACACCTATCTTTGATGCTTTCTCAGGAGCAGTTATGCTAATTAGGGCTATCTCCCTTGGAGCAGGATCATGTGACAGACACAGATCACTTACAAAGGATCAGTCACTGTAGCATGCTGCAGTCAGTGTGCAATGTCCATTCCTTCAAACAAATTACATGTCATTAAACTGAAAAAATATCACAACAATGTTTTACAATTACGCATTACCATTACTCCAGGTGTGCTGTAAATCTGTAAGAGTCCACCTGTACTTAGCAGTAAAACCTCCCCTAACCTAGTGACTACTGCAAATCTCACATGTAAAAACTCAACCATACGTTAAGGACATATGCTACCTTACGTTCAAATGTATCTCCTTTCTAAAATGAGTTCCACATAAAGAAACTGTCAAATATCTCTCAGGCCGAAGCAAAACATATGAGTTTTCTATTCCCCAACCTACATGTGAAAAAATCCTCCTCAGCTGAAACATTTAATACCCAAGATCCAATAAATTATCAATATTGCTCATAAACACGATATGAAATATTCAACAACAACAAACAAAAGTTCTACATGTACACAAAATCTTACTGCAACAGGAAACAAAAATAAAATTTATTTGGCCTTATGATAATTAAGCTTTGGTTTAATTTGTTCAGAGAGAATTAAAATATTCAAGAATGAGTGCGATGAATTCAAAATTCATCAGATAATATTAAATTTTCAAAGGGAGATAACTCTTACATATATCTCGGGTGTAAAGTGTTGGGTAGTAAATTACTTATACCTAAACTGTGCAGTGCCCAATAAACCGGGAAAACAGAAGGTAGTTATTAGATAGAACAGGTTTAAGAAGTTTAAGACCATTCACAATAGGTTATTACAAATCTAGCCTATATATTGACAGCTGGGCAATGACAAATCAAGAAATGAACATGCATTTGGTAGGGACAGTACTACGGCAGCAATAGGTCATATGGCAATTTGCTGGCTATACCAAAAACCTGTTCTAAACTACTGCTCTATCATATGATACTATATCAAACTTCTTTTTCCATACACGTATAAGCATCCAGATTTCCCCAAATTTTCCAGGCAACCTGTGTAAGTTGTGGGTAACAGGTAATGATTATGGTTCTACAGCAAGTGATCAGCAGGTATAGGACTGCTTACCAAGTACAGCTTTACTTAGGACTAGGTCAACCCAACAAGTGTGGACTTCCTCAGCTACTCAACAGAGTAAACATGACCCACAACCACCATACCCTAATGTATCCAGCTCTGTCAATACCTGATAAACAAAGTTGTCCAAAAACCGTGGGTCATTAATCCATCCAGAAGTTTGAATGGCTATGTGGATTTTTAATTCCCACAGCATTTGAAATAGCTACTGCATAAAAAATGTTTTTTTAATCCATAGTTTTTAGAATGGCTACACTATATATACCAACACAGATTTTTTTCCCATCAATAATTTTTGAAAGACTACATCAGACAAATATGTGGGTTTTTAATCCAAATTACACAAAATAAAATTTGCCATTTAATTTATACAGTTTTTAGAATAGCCACACCAGGCAAAAATATATTTAATCTTTACAGCATTCAAGAACTGCTACACCATACAAACATGTGGGCTTTTAATCCAGTTTTAAAATGGCTACACCAGATATACAGCACCTATACAGCACCTAAAATGGCTACACCAGATATAATCCATACAGCACCTAAAATGGCTAAACCAAACAAAATATTTCAAATAGCTCCCTTGATGTTTAACATTACTATAAACTTTTTGACATCCAGAATCAAGTTACTGTTGCCTTCTTTTGTTATGTAAATATTCAATTTGTCTAACTGACTTACAAAACAAACATTGAATAATTGAATATCCAAACATATCAACTGAATATCAATTCAGCTAATGCCCCTTTCCATTTCGCCTGAACTACATCAGACACATTACAAGGTTTTTAATTTACCCGTAACAACACAAGCTAAACAAATATATCATACCTTCATACTGCATGGTGACAAGCAGGCAAAGTATAAAATTAGCAGCACATCAACAGCCAACTTCATAATATGCATGTTGTCAGTATTTTCAATAGACCCACAGCCCTGGTCTATTATA
>NW_018485440.1:0-5258 GCF_002113885.1 Mizuhopecten yessoensis
TCCAACAAATACCTCATCAAAGCTTAATTTACACAGCACTACCAGGCGATTGATTGAAATATGGACACAACATTAAATCGCCATATTCAAAGTCTAGTTTGGATACGGGTGGAAACAGGAAAATGATTCAACTTCCGGATCAAATATCCTCCATCAAGCTTATGAATAGTAGATCGAAATTATATGTTCACGCAGAATATGCAAATCCACAGATAAGAGACTGATTGGTACCGAAATATGTGCGCTTGGAGCAAGAAACACCATGTGTGAAATGACATATTTTTGAGAGAAATGGGAACATATTTTAAGAGAAAACACAGAAGACCGGGTATTTTCAGTATGATTTATGAAACAAAACATTCGGTTTAAACTCGAAACATATATAAAAATGCGCCAATTAACATTTTACTTTAGTACTTAATTAGATATAGCAGATGACCACCACAACATCCTATAAGTATCTCAGAAAATTTACTCCAAAATTAAAATGTTTCATTCATATTTCAAAACATAACTAAGGCACAAAATGCCGTACCCTGCCGAGCAACAGTCAACAACATCGTTAAATGACGTTTAAAATGTTTCGATAGATAAATGACGGCATCCTTTGTCTGTGGAAAAATTGATATATTACTCATGGCATGTCTATCGCTGATAGATAGTATAAATCATTTAGCTCAATTAGTAAAATGAAAGAAAGGACGTGATACATTTATAAACAAGAAGGCAATGAAGTACTACCAAAATAAGTACCATGGTGTGTGATATGGTATTCAATCATATTTGCAACGGTAAGTATACACTGTGAATTGAACTCTCAAATGCTCAAATGATGTTATTAATAATGTAATGTATGTTTGCAAACTTGTACAGGTTAAGAGATTCCTTATTTTAGTATTTGTTTCATCTTATAAAACAATTGAATCTGCTCCAAAAAATATAAGTTTAAAACAAAAAAATGCAACAAATATTTCTACAAATCAATGCTACCAAACTTGTTGTCCTTTTGATGACCTCAGAGCTAGAGGCAGTCCACATACAAATTTTATGTCGGGGGCGACAGCAGGAGCAAGACAATAGGCTATAATTCACGCGCATTTCTCTAAGGGATCGGACATTTCGAATTAAAAAGTGTACACGTTACATTCTACTACCAACGCACTCTTAAGCCAAAGCTTTCTCTTGCCCTCACTTCACCTGTTGTCGTGATCTTAAATGCACTAAAAAATGAGGTCCAGAGACATATCGACTGAACTAACTTATCATTAGCCTCGAACTCAACGTAAATAGAACCCACAAAACTATTAATGATCATTAAAACGCCTCTTGTCCAGGATGTGCCACAACGTCATGTGGTGCAAGATGAAACCCATGAGATTGCGACGAAGCGCTGTAATTGGCGCCCGACCCGTATCGTGTCCGAACAAGC
Source organism: Mizuhopecten yessoensis (assembly GCF_002113885.1). Taxonomy (NCBI): domain Eukaryota; kingdom Metazoa; phylum Mollusca; class Bivalvia; order Pectinida; family Pectinidae; genus Mizuhopecten; species Mizuhopecten yessoensis. The sequence goes on from NW_018485440.1 coordinate 1,430, forward strand.
GGTGCGCACACAAGAGTAAGGACAGCGATGATTGGCTTGTTTATTCTATTTGGAACTCATAATGTTTTATCATCATAGAAAGTATGAGTGTAAAGAAAATCAGCGAGGCCTTCAAATGATAATTAAAACTGATATTTTCTATTCTATTCGGCCGCCATTCAAATTCAAAAAGAATATATTCGTACTTGCTGCTTTGGTGTGGAAGTATTAGAGAGACAACACTCGTCAGATGTAATTGATCTGGGAGTAAGTCGTGTAGTAACTAAGGTGTGAAGAACTCAACACTTAACAGCAATGTTAGTGGATCCGATTTGTACATCAATTTGAATTACATCATTTTTATGATGTATGATATGAACTTAAACTACACATAACCTTGTGACCGGGTTCCATTTTTGAAAATTTCACGATGTATCATTATAAATATTTAGGGAACATCCAAATACTTACTGTAGAATGATCTTTAGTGAACTTTGTTGGTCAAAGCACTGATTCAAAACAAGCAAATTATCAGCATATTCTAGTTAGTAGTCCTGTTCCAATGATTATACTTCATAAGAAAGCGTTTGATTACATCACTTTCAAATAAAACGTCGTGTTTTGGTATCGCGCTCGAGAGTCAGTTTCCAGGGTCATATATCCCCGAGTTTAACTGTTGGTTGATTTAGACAAACTAGTGTTATTTCTTGAACCCATAAGCAGATAATGCTAACTCCCATTAATTATTGATTTAAAGGTTTGAGATATGCGGAACGTGATGTTAATGAGATGTGATGTATATTTCTGTATATTAGTTTTTCTCTTTTATAAGAAATGAAGACAGATCATCGTTAATCAATTAACATCACTATACTAAATGATGGTGATTTTTACAGGAAGCATTAGATTTCTCGCTGACATTGTAAAGTCCCGGCTAATTGATCATATGTACCTGAGAGGCAGGTTCGATTTACAATGTTTGCCTACTAATTGATACACAGCGGGCCATGTCGCTGCAGTGTGTAAGGCTTGTTAGTGGCAATGTAAGCTAGACCTGACGAAGAGCACGGATGCCTTACTAAGCAGGGTCGTTAGCGAGGCGATGCGGTAACACGTCTCATACAGAAAGGTATTAAAACAAATCTAAACCATCTATTAATGTGTGGACCATGTGCAGTATTAGCGCTTGACTTGTATTTATCCTCAATCAAAAAATGTTTATTGATAATTTTTACGATATTCCATGATGTATTTGATAACTTAGAAAGCCGTCTTACAATCATACAATTTTAGTAACATTAAGTTAAGATTACAACAAATTTTCTTTTTATATCTTATATAAACTGTATTTATTTGCAACAGTTATGAAAAAAATGCGTCTAACTTACATAAATCGCTCTTGTTTTCCCGGATGGAAGCGTGCAGTGGGTTTAAATGTCGAAGGACACCGGAGTACCTGGAAAAAAATACGTCGTTCGTTCGGCAGGTGACCCATTTTCTTTTTACTTCTTATCGAGGAATCGAACCCTACAACAATCCAAACGTTTTCACACATTCCAGTGCATTCCGGAAATGATAACATACACTGTTCTTGTGAACAATGACGTGCCAGATACTTTGAGAGAGAAAAAAGAAAATAGACATTCCCTCATGTTCTATGATTGGATACTTTTATATATCGCAATCTTGGTTAAATGTGTCCGTTTTATTTATGTGTACATCCTGGTCACAGCACCACTTTTTTTGTACGAGCATTTGATACTGTGTCCTATTGTTTCTTAGAAGATGGTCATCAGGTGTCAGTTAACTGGATGGAAACATTTCAATTACATGGAAAAAGAATATGTTGAACGTCATCAGTTTGCGTTTGTCTGTTTGCAATAGATTTATCTATCCAACAGGGAGGTAACTGTGCATGACTCGCTTAATAAATATCAACCTTCAACCGATACAATATATGATAAAACATTCGACTAGGAAACTTTAAAAAGGATTTTAACAACACAAATAGACAATATTAGGAAACATTTCCCAAAATATATATACTCACACGTGTTTTCCGAAAGATGTCTTCTTTTTCCCCACAATGGTTTCAGTTGAAACTTTTTTTTACCAGATATTAAAGTCCCTTTATTAAGCTATGTTGTTAATAAAATTCACCTTAGTTGATAAAAAAAAAGTTGATAAAAAGAAGTAAATATATTATGTTGGAGATATAAAAAAATAGGGTCAGTAATTATGTGGTGTAATGTAATAGATTAATTAATAACGATAAGAATACAAGATACTGATAATAAATGGGTTCATATGACGAACTTTGGCCTCAGAGCGTGGTAACATTTTTACTTAAAGGATGATTTTGAACTCGATACTACCTAGTTCCTTTCCCTGTACATATCACTCAGACAAAAAGAACGAGCGTAGGCCTAGCGTGTCTTCCGTTGTCTTGTTTTAGTATATGGAGACTGTGGTCAAGTTTACACACGTTAGTTCAATTAAGCCGCCTCAACGTTTCCAACCAATTCGTAATGCAAATTGATTGTTTCAGTGTCATTTGAGAGAGTATAAAACAATATTGCCAAGAGTGTTTTCTGAACATAATTTGGTTCAGCATTAAAGGAGTAAGCAAATACTAACGATGTATTTTTGTATATTATTCATTGTACATTGAGTAATTCCGACAACCACTTTAGCAACGAATTTAAATGGATTATTTTACTTGGAATGTTGTCCGAATAATAATAGGTTCAGTACTGTATGGGGTTTAAGTAATTATTTGAATAGACATCGTTTAAAATGTTGTTATTTCTATTTCATATTCGATCATCCCGCCACCACTTTCATATCTATTGTAATATGTCTGATACTTTTTTTCCCTTAATGACAGCGTTTTGCTACATTTGTTGTCACATTTGAGTGTCAGTTTATACATATGGACACAATACAAAGCCAGATTACCGTGAATGATTAATTACATAACAAAGTTTTAACATGCTTAATACAATAATTTTTGGGTAATTGTATACAATATAAGGCAATAATAGTCACGTCTGGTTTAGTTGCAATAATCCAGGCACTTTTCTTGCGTGGATGGGTAATGGGACCGGAGGGGAGGAGGAGAAATGACAACACGACAAAAGTTAAAAGAAAAAGGCACTGACATTAAGGAATGAACCAAAAGTATCAGCGCCAAAAGGATAGAAAGATTAAGGAAACCTTCTATGTAGGTTTGAACCCAAACATCGATTTCGCATTTATTACTTAATGAATTGACTTGGCCTTGAAAAGTTGGCGGGAGCTGCCGAAGATGCCGAATGATTGATTGCCCTGGTCTGTATGTCGGTACGTGAATCGACCGGACACTACTCTGTGTTCGGTAGGCGCTGACCGTGCGTATTAGTAGAGGCAGTAATTGGAGTGAAAAAAAGATATTGTTATATGATACTGATTGTAAATCTGTTTTTTTCAAGACCTCTGTAGGCTCAGGGAATACAAATATACTTACTGTACTCCACTACATGATCATATAAGGTGACTCTTATTGAGGCCTTACCGAATCTTGGATTTTCTTCTGTGCACTTTCGCCAGGGACATTGACGGTGATCTGCTGCACACATTGCAATGATCCTTATCTATCTTTCCTTTCTTCTCTACTCTACTCAAGGCGTTCGACAATGTCTTCCTGGACTCCGCTGTACCTTCCTTGGCGCCTCTGGTCAGCCCGTTTTCATTAGAATGTGACCTGATGGAATGACATACCATCGTGTTCAGGTTAGGTCATTTCGGTGATGTACATGGCGCGTGTCGTCGATGAAGCTAAAGACGCCTACCTGTCAGGAATAACCGGCCT
>NW_018485441.1:0-5261 GCF_002113885.1 Mizuhopecten yessoensis
GGAATATGACATCACTCTTTCAACAAGAGCATACAAGTCAAATAATTCATCTTATCATGTTTGCAATATTAATGTCCTGCACGAGGCATGCTTGTTAGAAAAGGAAGAAATGGTGGCAGTGCTATGCGACACTTGCAACATTTTGGCTCATGGAACGGATGAGTTAAAACGAAGCTCGCTTCAACATGTTGCAATGACAGGGAACTTTCAAATATTTCAAATAGTAGAAAGATCTGTCATGAAATCCTTGAGTAGAGATGAGAATAAACACATGTGTGAATCAGTAAATGGTCGCGTGGTCCACAAAATGTGTGTGTGTGCTAAGTACATGGAACGGTTAGTGGATGTATGTGGATGGACAGTGTTACATGAAAGTTGTGTAAGAGAAAACAAAGAGCTTTGCTTATATTTGTGTCAGTCGTACCCAGCGCTAACTGCAGTTGTAGATAAAGACGGCCGTCATTGTCTACACTACTTAGCCGAATGGATGTCAGTTGAAACGTTCACTGATTGTGAAACCCAGGTAAAACAGTACCTAGAATCAACAGGACGTAGGTATGACATTACAACCATACTTGACAATAACGGGAGAACAGTGTTGCATGAGGCTTGCATGAGTGGACACATGGAACTTTGTTTACACTTTTGTCAATCGTACCCAGAACTAACCGCAGTTGTAGATAAGTATGGGGGTCATTGTTTACATTACATTGCTATGTCACGCACGTCTAACGTAGAAATGTTCAATGAGTGTGAAACCCATGTAAAACAATATCTAGAATCAACAGGACGTAAACATGATATCACAACCATACTTGACAAGCAGGGAAAAACTGTGTTAGATAAAGCAAAGTACCAGGAGGGGGTTAACAATCATTTGTATGACCATCTTTTGGATGAATTTCTTAGTTGTATTTAAAGGGAATTTCGTTCGGTTTCGACATTGTAGACATTCAAACGTTTTAACAGCTGCAGTTCACTAAATGCAAACATATTCACATGAATCCATGTCTTTTTATCATATATTGAACTGTTGATAGTGTCATTTTTACCATATGTTGTATATTCAATATTGTCATTTCTATCGTATTTTGTACAGTCAAAAATGTCATTTTTGTTGAATATTGTACCGTCAATAACGTATTTTTTATCAAATATTGTATCGTTAATAGCGTCATATTTTGTAAAGTGTTGGACTAACGTTTTTGAGGCCTAAAGTTAAAATGTTTGGCAAGGTTTTTGGTGAGGTGTTGGACCAACACTATTAATAGGCTGTTGTCTATTATAAGGTTGAAATATATATAAGATGTGTTAGCAATGTTCTGAACCATATTTTCATATTTTAAGGGCCAAAAAACATTTTTTTATGACTTAGTTAATTTCTCTTAAGCATGAGGTTAAAGTTATTTGATAAGTTGTTTTGTGTAGTTTCTGAACCATATTTGTATATTTTAGAAGCCAGAAACACCTTAATTGGACGCGGTAAACATTTTTGTGGAAGTTTGCATGTGTAGTGTCGGATCGGTCCCCACCATCATTACATAGTTGACTATTTCACGTTGTCTGGTCATCTCTTCTTCTGAAATGTACTACATGCTAAGGTACAGCGAAGCCTTGTTATATTGCCACCATTTAAAAAAAAAAACATTGACATTATCAAGGGGATGGGCAATAATTGAGGTAAACGTATACAGAAAACATTAAGAAAAACACAATTTAATGGACCTGAAAATATGTTGGTGGTTAGCGAGGAGGCAAATGACATGACTGCCACTATATCAAGGTTTTACTATACCTGTGTTTCTTTTGATATTTGCTATTGTAAACCAAATATCAGTAATAGGCGAACTATGCTGCTCTCCAGCAGCTCTTCTTATTAAATATTGTACCGTCAATAGTGTCATTTTTATCAAAATTGTACCGTCAAAAGTGTAATGTTTTATCGAATATGGAACAGTCAATAGTTTTTTTTTCAAAGTTGTACGTCAATAGGGTATTTTTTAGCTCAACTGGTACGAAGGACCATGGTGAGCTGATGCCATACTGCAGCGTCCGCCGTCCGTCCGTCAACTGTACCTTTAAAACGTTTTTTTTTGTCCAGAACGGCCCAGTAAATTTTGACTAATGTTTGCTTTTTGTTGAGGTTTAAGGGATATAAACCTCAATGGGTTTTGCGACAAATTTTATGAACTGCGATTCTATCCTTATATTGACATTCAGTGCGATATTGATATTTTATGGATAATTTTAACATATATCGGTCTTGTGTAAGTGTAACACCTCGGGAGGTATCGAAGCATATGATGTCATCATCCAAGATCTCAAGATGGCAGCCGCCGTGAACTGGCTTCTTAGTGGACAAAAATCTGAAATTGTTCCGTTTTGCTCAAACTTGGTACGTTGGAATAGTATGGCACTGGACACTGTACCGGAAAATTCCATCAACACTTTGAACAAAATGACATCTCATAAATTGAAATTCGTATCGGAACTACAAAGTCTGTCATGACTTCCATTATGCTAGAAGCATCTCTCCGATAATAATTGCGAAGACTTCTTGTCAGTGTACAAATATAAGTTACATGTTTATCACAGTATAATAGATATATAGACCTTTTCAGAAAAAAAAGTGGTTTTAATAACAAAAATGTGTCAATATTTATGTGGAATATCAAACTTTGACCTATTTAACCTACCGCTACAGTAATACCTGATGACATCTTCATTGTAATATTGCTGTAAATAGTTAATCATTATAAACAGACAATTAAGAAATAGACTATAAATAATAAAAACAATATGGTGTAAACCTTTGTCCCTGTCGCGCGTACGTACAGTGTACTTGTATATTAGTAGTGTACGTCTCTGGGTGGAACGGAAGAAAATTACCGGTATTTCTACACGAGTTACTTCCCTTGCATTGGATTGAGTCTCCGAAACTAGATCAAGACAATAATGCCTAAGCGATTAGTTACTACTGTATGCAAAATAAGAAACACAGCTAAAGACCACTTAACGAGTTGCAGGGCGCACGAAAATCTCGATGGTGGCTGGTGTTTTTTTCCTTCTTTACTTCACATTTTTTTCAACCAGGATTCCTAAAGTCAATGGTAATACTGTTGTAACTAGTGCTTGCATCATATAACTATCATTTTTTCTCATCAGTCTTTAAAAGTTGACGACTAAATTAATGTGCGAATTTGTTTTTCAGCTGACCAATATTTCATCGCGAAAGTTAAATTTCGAATATGACATATAACAACATATCTCGAAAACCACTCAACGAAAAATTTTGAAACTATCACGAGAAAATAAAATTTTATTATCTTTCAGTATACAAAGTATTGTTCCATTAGCGTTACAAATTTAGTTAAGGATACCTTTCCCACTGTACTATGGCTATTCGTATACACAATAACCTCCCCTTAACTTTTGCTAGGATATTACCGAAGTATAGTTTGTTCTGGGCACTTCAATTGAATAGGTAGCTCAATCGGTTAGAGCGATGGCATAACAATCTGAAGTCCTGGGCTCGAATCCCAGTCTGGCCCGGGTTAACGTTTACAAACAAAACAATGTTGTTCATAATATTTTGTTTAATTCCTAATAAAAGTCACACAATGTATGGTTTTCTTTACAGACACGATTCAGCAAAGCTAGGGTAATGCCGGGAAAACAGTTTACACTATTTAATTTACAGTTTCCGGGGGTCCATTAAATCATTAAGTAAAACTTAAAATGTATTTGTAACCAGATGACTATTCTTCAATTGCAAAGGACACGATTCCAAAATGTTGTCTTTTGTGATTGAAGAATTCAAAGTTAGATAATAGGATTTCTATGGTAATAGGAGAAGTCAGTCACTCCGTTTTCACACGTCGACATTAACATCAGATACTGGAGATATGTTACTCTGTTCTATATGCATACTTCCTAGCGCGCCGTATCTATAATATGAAATCTGTAAAGGTGAATGCATTCGGAATCGTTGTCCGTTCCTTTGTTATACCATAGTTAATGGTTATGTTGCAGGAACAGAGATTTCGGTAGTGGGAATTACTAGGCATGCAAAATTATCATCTGGTATTCTAATGTCATGCAGAAAAAAAATGGCAGAAAATAAAAAACGATAATGCAACATGATGTGAAACATATCGCTATAACAGTTTTATATCGATATAACGAAGTTCCGGAGTCAAGTCCTTCTCGTTATCAACCGGTATTCAGAAAGAATGTAATACAGAAAACAATCAGCTTGAATGTTATTCTTTCGAAAAATTGAAAAACGTTTTTATGGGATTTCAAGCAAGCTTAATCAAATTTGAAAGCAGGAAATCTATAAAACGTATCAGACTACATATTTACACAATCAGCAAGTGTTGTTAAGTCAAGAAATAACAGATTGTTTGGTTTGTGTTTAGGATTTCAAGCTGCTAATTATTTTTTTAAAGACTGGGCAGATATTTGCGTTTTGCTGCATTTTTATATAGAAACATGTACATGTATATCAATAACGACAAAAATATGCATTCATTTTCCCTTTTATGGAAAAATCATGAACTTATCTGAGATTGTTTTAAAGAGACGTGTAAATTGTTAAGTTAAAATACAGATATTTAGAATCATGTAAGGTATAACATTTATACATTAGGGAAATTGCTTGTTAAAACGAACATTTCTACAATCCCAAATTTAGTATCAAACGGCTTAATGAACTCTCTGTTTGGTCAGAATGCAAAACAATGTCATTAATAAAATATCCGTCATCTTCCCTAATTCTAAACCTTTTAGGCAAAAATAATGCAACCTTTTGCCAATTAAAAGGCAGATACTCCAAATATACCGAGATATTCTACAAATATACCGCGAAATTATTGTAACACGCCAAAAGTTATGTCACCTTTGAGATGTCGTGGCGTTCACAAATTACCGTAACACTAAAAAAGAATACAGATGAGTATTCAAAATATAATGACACATTAATATTACTCTTCATCCATACCGTGAATACTCTCAAACGAAATGATACAGCAAATGTATATAGCTTGGATAATTAATGATTATTAAAAAGTTTATTTCAAACTAAAATATGATAAAATCGACAACATTTAAACACCAAATCCACGTCGATACTAAACAGAAAATCCGGAGAAATATTGGAAAAGAAATATTGACATAAAATATAATTTTCGGAGTTTGATGGAACAGAATAAGCGGAAAATTGTTTTCCCTTCAGTGTCATACCTTCTGATAGAGGGCGT
>NW_018485442.1:0-5263 GCF_002113885.1 Mizuhopecten yessoensis
ACAGTGAAATTCGGGTCTGGTGTCCTCTGTACCGGAAACTTATTCACCGACAATTTGGCAATGAGGTGTCTCGTACACTTGCATGCTGGATATTCTAATCAGGGATTTAATATCTTTGTTCCCGAACCTACCGTGTTTCCATTTTGCAAATGGATTCAAATTTACAGTATTGCTCGATACAGAAAGTTGACAGACACATGCACACAAGTTATAAGATAACTGCAGGTTGATGAAGACTATGGGCAAAGGTCATGGTCACCCTCACGAACTTATTGGGACATATTTGTGGTTTAGTATTTGATTACAATCACGAGTGTGTCTAGTGCATTCTTTGTCACCACAATGGTTCTCACTTACTTGAAGGGTTAAAGGTTAGAATTTGGGTTTAAGGACGTCATATTGTAATGATTGCATCTAGATTTATCATTCACATCAATATCGTCGACAAATCAGAAGACGCTTACGCTTCCGGAACATGTGGTCTCATTCCTCTAGTTACTTTGCTAGGGATATATCTGTAATGTCTCCTTCGTTCATACCTTGTCCTAATTTCATCGACTTTGTGTACGTAGTACGGTTTTGTTTCCACTTCGGTATTTTGTTGTTGTTAACTTTCCACTAATTATGGTGTATACTAATTTAAATAAAGAACCCCGTACTGTACATTTTAGAAATTTGTCTAAATATAGTTTGCTTATTATTGATTTGCTGCTGAACGATTATGATCTTCTCCGTCCAGATAACGATACCATCTGTCTCATTGTTCAAAACTATATTTAAAATACTGGCCGCTTTAAGTAAGTTGTGTATGCACTCAAATATAAAGATATGGAAATAAGTTTCGCCTTTTATAACTCTCATCGTGCTGTGATAAGTGTGGCAGTGTCCCCTAGTGGCTATGTAACAACATGTTCGGTCCTCCTTCGGTGAAGATATACATTTGTTTAACACAAACACGTAAACGATATTGTATACTAAGACTTTCTCGGAAGATACAATAGAAATATAAAAACGAGATATTTTTTTAATTTTGTTTTCTATTTAGCGACGGGAATATATTCTACCCTGACCACAGTGACAACTATGGGGAACAAATCGTCCTTACCGAGTCCAAGAACGATGAAGGAGTTACGGGCGGTGTTATCGGACGAGTACACGAATGAGGAGATATTGGGATGGTTTGAACAATACAAGGCATCCCTATCGAGGGGTGAGTCAAAGCTTACTATGGAAGCCTTCATCAGGGTATATAGCAGACTATTTGAAGGCGAGGCGTCGAACTTCGCTGAACAAGTGTTTCGCGTGTTTGATACCGACGGCAACGGAGTTGTGGATTTCAAAGAGTTCATGATGGGTATTTACGTGTCTGGGTCTCCACTAGAGGAAGACATGAAGCTGGATTGGGCCTTTAAGATGTACGATATGAACGGGGACGGCTACATCACCAAAGACGAGATGAAATTTATGTTCACGGTAAGACAAAAATCACAATACAACATACTCTTGAACTAATACGGTATTGTTATAATAAGTTTAAAAATCATGGATCCTCGCACTATTGTGAAATAGTTACGCTTAATTTGCCTCAATTTTTGCAGTTTGACCTATGACCTTTGGTGATAAACAGATCTTTAATTAAAATTTAATTAAAAACAATTGCAACAATGTTGTACACTTCCTCTATCGCTGGGCTATTGCTTAATTGATAACTGGGTTATTTGTTTGTAAACACACTTACGCATTTAGGATAACAGAATGGTAGTCCAGGTCCATGTCAGCAAACTTCATTGTTCGATAATTGGGTACATAGTCATGTCGACAAATCAACCCCTATCCCACAAATATGTTATGAAACTGTATGCATAAATTTGATACATTTAGCTTATGTCATTGTACCCATATCGACACCGTCATGGTTTCATAATAACTTTTACCTACATATACTAACACTCTTAGTCGAATGTTATTATGATGCAAATGTAGAGTATTTTTATCATTAACGTAGAAATTGAGAAACCAATAATTATATATTACTAGAAAATTGTTCTCCCAAATTCTCTTAAATCAAATTAATAACATACATGCACAGAACAACAAGCCACACGCTCTTGTTGTTGTGCTTGACTTGTGGGGCTGTTATTGTGGCCAGTCCTCACAAACTATACTTTAACAAACATGTAGTTGGAATTGACATTTTTGAAGCGAAAGAAATGCAACATAATGTCAAAAGTTCGACAAACGTCTTAAGCATCAAAGAAGTTTTACATAGTATAACTGTTGCACAAAATCATAAATATCATTTACTTTGATAAAGGTAGGTATTACCAGTCTGTGTACATTTTTGTATTTTAACATTGCCGATGATTATTCACAGTATTAATACTTGTTAATTTTCTGGATCTTTTTCAGTCTATTTGTCGCATGACATTAGCGCAGATTTCGGGAAATAATTCAACACCGGAAGAACTAACCGACTACTTCTTTGAGCGTTTCGATGAGGATAATGACAACAGAATCAGCAACAAGGAGTTCGTCTCGCGAGCGAGGAACCACAGGGAGATAATACACATGCTAGAGATCAACCCGTGTCCAGATGATTAAATACGCTCTCATCCCATTTACTAAACATTGACCTTTCGATTCATTTACCGTGGAGCTTCGTTAATCCAGCCACTGTGTCATTAAGAATGGAAGCATGACCACTCTCGTTTTTTTTTCGTGGTAGTCTTTGGGAGATATTATTTATCAAGTTTGTCCTCTTTTTTCCGATCGACTCCGAAGTAGGTCAGTGACATTTAGAGAAATAATTCTCAAAGTTCCTCATCCGCCCCTCCCAGAGTCTTTGGCGATGCTTTATTGCCATAACGTATATCTCCTGGTCATGAGCATTACGGTTTTGACGAAGAAGTTGTTCTTGACAGCATGGAGAGCAGCTAAAACTTACTGCTCTATGGTACAGACCTTCGTTTAATATCATGCACCTAATGATATGAGTTATAGATAAACAATGCAATAAAAGAGGAAAATATAATGTGATATTATGATTAACAAAAAAGTACATCACAACAAAAACTATGATTCCTAATCTGAGTTTGGGAACGATATTGATTAGGAGATCGCGTGTGTATACCCGATTGTATGTACAGTGTAATATAAAGACTAATACTGCACAATCACTGGTAATAACACTGCCGTGAATGAGACAGGTTCACTTTGAACAATCCGGAATGTGTGGTTAAACAATTATGTCTCAATAAACTGTTAGTGATTTGTAGAACTGAACATACTGCTAATTTGTAATGATAACATCTATTCCTCGAAACAGCTTCATTGTGTGTGGCGAATAGTGGCAATGATTGGTTTTGTTTTCACTGCAGATTTTTTAATAATGCTTAGTTAAATACAATAGTTATATTTTCAAAATTCATCCTACATAAAGACTGGTTTTAAGTACTTTGAGCTGCATCCGATTTCCAGCGACCCACTTTTGGGGAAGTTCTCAGAAACCCCCCTTAGCTGCTGTGAGGGTTTTGCCCCTATTTGAAAACCTTGATGCGCTTTGTAAATATGTGGGTCCAGGTTTGTGAAAGCTAAAACTGATTGCAGCTTTTTTAAGAAATTTGAAAACGGTACCGACGATGAAAACAACCGGAAAAATGGACAAGTTCTGCGCTGCAAAAGCTGTAGGTATTGATGAAATGCATTAACGGGCCATTAGAATTAGGAAAAGAAGGTAGGAATTTCAACCAGATGATGTTAGTCGAAGGTTGTTTTTGGATTGCATTGGAAAGAAACATCTTTGACATGGAGAGTTCTGTTTGTTGAATTGCTTTAAGAGTGAATTCACTTATTCTTTGGAAAGTGTGAAACGCCTCAAAAAGACCCCCAAAATAGCGCGACACAGCAGATCTTTGCGAAAGGTTGTTATTACTTTTTCAGTTGCATGCACACTTTTCCAACGATATTTAATGCTATAGATAATTTAACAACCATCTTCCCTTTATGTGTTGTGCACATCCTTGAAAAATGTATTAGTGAAAAACAGTGAAGGTTACGTAAACCATGTCAAAACTAAAGCTTGAAACGAATGAAATTTTGAGTAATAATTGTACTATGTATCTGGATAAAAACCCGTTCAGATACTGTAAATATGACTTGGGTAGGATATTTATTAAAAGGGAAAGTTAAGAAATGCTGCAGTTTGTAATTAAAGGAACTATGGAAACTGACAGCAGCTTATTGATTATAACACTGTCATTAGGCAAGATGGGATTTCTACTGGCTGTTTGTTTTACTAAGGAGTCGCTTGAAACGCTTCCTGAATTTGGAAACGTGACCATCTCTCAGTAACAGAGAAGGAAACCCCTTGTATGTATTTTGCCATGAAATATATATGTTATACTCAAGAGTAGCCAATACTTAACATATGACTAATACCATTAAATATGTGTCTTTCGATGTTTTCTTATCATTAAGCTGCTTGTGAATAAAACAGATACCGAATAAACTGTATAACACATATATCTCATTCATTAATGAAAAAATCGAACATGAAACGATTTCCTATCCGTGGAAATGATTTATCAGAAATTTCTCTGAAATATATCGAACATTCAAGTGTACTCCATGTATTAATAATGGTTTTTCAACAATGAAGCCAAGGGGAAATTTATTTTCGATTTAAATGCTAGGTAATCCTGTTTTGTTTAATGAATCTTTGACCATTTTTTGTATTTACTGGGTGAATGTGGTGCAAATATTTCCGTAAACCCGTCTTGTTGAAACACCTTTTCTCACACTCAATTTTTTCGCGCTTCGCTTCGATCGTGATAACACAACTGCATTTTAAGACTTACCCACAATTTGTTTATTTATATATAGATTCACGTGATACACCATATAAGGATGAGCTTTTCAATAAAGATAGCCATACGCCTCTGGGCGGTCGAATGGATATGCTAAACATCAGCATACAAATTTTGTAGCAACTGTTTGTTTCTGTTGTTAGACAGTAACCCCTGAGGCTTTTGTAAGCCGCTACTTTCGGTATGTACTAAGTTAAGTTCCGGAACTTAAAAAAAAGACAGGAAAAATGGTATGTGACATTGTTGACGTAATTCAAGTCTTACTCGGTGGTATTTTGTTTGTTTGTTTGCTTGTTTGTGTTTTACGTCGTATTAACAGCTATGGTCATTGGAAGACGTGCCAGGTTCTGATTGTGGAGAAAAGCCGGAGTTCCCGGAGAAAAACCACCGACCTACGG
>NW_018485443.1:0-5270 GCF_002113885.1 Mizuhopecten yessoensis
TATTCCATATTTTTTTTTATATAACATGAAATGTATGGTTGTTTGTCAGCATTACTGTTCTTCAAAGTCAAGCATTTTAAACGTCTTTAATTCATATGGGGAAAATAAATAAAATTAAAAACGACACCTTCTTCAAAACATGTTTTAAAGGAACTTATTTATCTAACGTGATAACACAAATGATACCTTGCTAAAACTGACAAATTCAACTAAGTTGTCATTTATTCACAATATAAAAAGGATAACTAGTTATGTTCTACACATCTGGGCAAAACGTCAACACAAATGATACCTTGATAAAACGGACAAATTTTACGAAGTTGTCATTAATTCAGAATAGAAAAAGTTATACTAGTTATGTTCCACACATGTGGGCAGATATTTTAATAAACCAATCACGAAGGGCTGTAACTCTGTATATCATGCAGCGCAAAAATTCAGTACGAGGCATCATGTCATTGCAAGAGGTACTGCACACACACAAAAAGGGCGACTGTAGACAACAAAGCTTACGATGTGTAAACTATGCTCCGGACAACATAACGTCCGAGCGGACGGACGGACAGCGTGAAAATCCGTTCAGATATTACAGATATGGGGAAATGTTATCTTAAGCAGCAGTGACACCTTGCTGGATAGTGTTGCAAAATTTCCAATCCGTTTGACTCCGTTCTCATGCGTTTCCTGTCCGTAACCCGTACAGTGGTGTCCGTCACATTAGATGATAATTGTTTTGCATTCTTATGGTTAAGGTGCGGTCATTATGCCTTTTTATCTGCTCCAACGCCGTTCATAAGAGCCTCGAATGGCAACAAGGATGATTTTCGACCACCAGATAACGTTTCTGTCCATCGGGCGTCCGCTTACGCCATCACACAAGGTATAACAACTAATAATAATAAACGTAGCATCGTTTCACACTTACCACAACAAGCATGCATCTGTTTTTGCAGCAAGCTCCGAACGCGCCCAAACCTGCCACCAATAGAATAAAAGCTCCGAGTATGATCAATGTCAACGAGAGGCCATTTGCAGCATTTCCAAAGGTCAGACCGCCTAAGGTCACCTGGTTGAGGAGGGGCATGACCTTGTCATTAACAATGTCAACGTCCACCTGGACAAGGATTCCGGGAATCATCAAACCGAGGCCAAGCAACTACAAAAACGAAACAGAGTCTAATATGAAGGTCAAGGCCATTCAATACTAATCGTTTGGACAATTTAGAGGTTGTCAATGCTTGTAAAACAATAAACGTCTTAGTGTAATGAAATCAAGTATTATGTATAACTTTCTTAATTGTAAATATTCTCAAATTAACAATGTCCACAAGATTTCAGGCTGGCGAAGAAATTGCCTTTGTCAATAAAAGAAACACTTTTCTTAGAAACCAGTCGAAAATAACTTAAGAGGGACATATTGTAATATATACATATTTTTCATTCATATTCTGATTCAAGACTGTTCTTGGACGTACAAAGTACACGTACATGTACGTTACATAGAGGTCATGTCGGGATAAAATCCATTGCGAATGGCATTTGGCAAAGTAGTAAAAAGCTAGAAAATGAGCTTTGGGTTGGTTTTATAGGGATAATGTTCTATTTATAGAGGAGGTCATGATCACACATCTGTAGATTAGTTCTGCAGGCGATAGGTTGGTGCATTTGCCTCCTTGTGAAAAAACGAGAATCTGGTTCTGACTTTATAGTGCTATCCGATTAAAATACGAAGGCATCCAGTATGGTATTTCATCCTATCTTAAACGCTAAATCTTAAGCAGGGAAAGACAGCTACTGATTTAGGGACTTTGGTACGTTTCAAAGTTCAAGGTTGTCACTTTCCGAAGGTAAATGTTGTTCATTACCAAAATCAAGGATTTTAATTTATCAAAGGCCAATGTTTTTACTTTCCAAACGACAATAACGGTTCTTAGCAAATGCCTCTGATGACACTTATCAAAGCGGCAAAGATGGAGAATATCAAAGGTCAAAGTTGTTAATGTCAAAGGTCAAAGGCAGTAGTTTTCTAAGCTAAAGGTCAGTAATAGTTCCTGAGTTCAAGGGTCGATACTTACCATAAAGATTATGTTGATGACGATAAGGAACAGCATCCCAACCTTTCCAGAACACTCGAGACCCATGATGACTTCCGGTTTCTGTACACTTGGTCAATATGAGGAAATCTGGAAACAGATCAGATAAAAAAAAAACAAGAATGAGCTGTTATGTTAACAAAAGAATTAATTTGGCCATACGTCCCACAGCTTCAACTTTTTAAAAAGTACGTTATCGACTGTATAATCATAAAAGTATGACAGCTTTGATCGGATATATATGCAAAATCACCCCCCAAAAAATCAAGGGAGGTAACTATGGCATATATGACGGCAAAATATGCAAGATTACTTCAAGATAAATTCAGTTTGATGAACCGCTTTACAATATTTTTTTTGTCCTCCTGAGGACAAATGTTCACTATTTTACCTTCTGATAAAAACAGGACAAAAGTATATTTTACAATAGCAGTGTAAAACTGTTATGTCGCATCTATTTGATTTCGTAAGTACATGTATATCCCATCTTGACAAAACATTAGTGCTCATATTACAGAACAAAAAACTTCACACAATATTTTTTATTTTAGTGTAAATTAATTTACGAAATTCTTTTTTAAAGTCAAGTTTGTCCAGTTAATAATACCATTCGGCTGTAAGAAGTGAAAACCCATAGGAGGCCCCATTTGAGTTAGTGTATGGCGTCATGTAAGAAGAGTTTGTATTTCAAGACCAGGAAGTGCTGCCCATACGTCGAATGACTCTGTATTCCAAAAATAGGTTAATTCTATAATTACCCAACCCAGTCTTAAATTCCTTATGCACTGTACCACAACCGAAGGTCATCTGTGTATGTGAGCTGGAAGCGGGTTTTTCTGTTCATTTGCCTCCTTGTAATAGCACGTATTTAATGCCGATTTTATAATGCTACAGCAAGCACAATGT
This sequence comes from Mizuhopecten yessoensis, assembly GCF_002113885.1. NCBI lineage: Eukaryota > Metazoa > Mollusca > Bivalvia > Pectinida > Pectinidae > Mizuhopecten > Mizuhopecten yessoensis. The sequence goes on from NW_018485443.1 coordinate 3,000, forward strand.
GTTGGGGTCCCGCGCTCGACTCCTGCCTACATACAATGCTACAGCAAGCACAATGTTTTGATCCCGCGCGACCCCTGTTATATATGCGTGCAGGTGTGTATGTGTGCTGGAAGTGGGGTGAACTGATACCGACTTTATTGTGCTACAGCCAGTGGTTGTGGAGGCATTCAATCAAACACATCTATTACACTAAGAAGGAATAATTTCCCTGTAGACTATTTAGTAAATAATTCACAAAGTTCTATTATGCAGAGGTAACGTGGAGTACACAACCGATATAAACTACACATAAAATAGTTTCACTACCTACAATGTATTGAAGCAATCACTTGTAATCAGGGCTTCATGCATGGTTAGCTTGACGATGTGGCATAATATAATTTTAACATACGTTTTCGGTCTTCGCACTAGAGGGAATTTCCCTTTAGCCCAGTGGCAGAGCGTCCGACTAAATAAGAAGCCTGGGAGCACGGTGGAAGCACACAACTCTAGATCTCTTCCTGTTACAACGGGATATTTGGAGTAGATTTAACTGAGCGATGCATATGGATAACAGAAATCAAGAGATTTCAGTTGCATGTATTATGAATCAATTTAAGAATATTCCAGTAAATAAAACCGGAAGTAAAATACTTATTCCTCATCTCCATTATGTATGCTATTGATACTCTGTACTGAAGCCTCTAGGTGGTGGAGGAAAGCCGGAGTTCCTGGAGAAAACCCACCGATCTACGGCCAGTACATAGCGACTGCCCCACATTGGCCTCGAATCAATTCAGGACCCTAATCCCACTGCACTGTTCTTTTTCCTATATACAGCTACCTCCCTGTGACTTCCGTTTGGCTATAATAGTACCACAGTTGTGCCATCAGACTTTCGTTGACCAGGTATCACAGTCGGTAAGAGCGCTAGTACAACATTATGAAGTACATGGTTCGAATCCCGGTCTAGCCCCGCTGACTGTTTACACTCAAAAAACTATTGTTGATTATGTTTTGTTAATTTCGTCTTTTATTATTTCTCATGAAAGTCCCTGGACGCAAGAAGCTATAACCTTTCCGGAAAAATAGTTTCCAATACATTTTGACATCGGTATGGGAATAAATGCATTTTATATATGGAAATCGCACTGGACCTGCCTTATCAAGCGCCTACTACGGGACATAAGTCACCTAGCTACCTGCGTGATACCTCCACATTATGGGCATATTGTCAGTGTTCCGTTTAGATATTCCCTTCCTTCTCCCATGATAACATTCTTATGATTGTCCTCATCCCTAGAGATAGGTCCAAACAAGCATCTTGTAGTCTGAGTTATCATGCCTCTGAGTTTTTCTGTAGGCTTGATCTAACGAAAACTTCGGTATCAATAATGTTATGAAATCGATTAACCTATGTACATGTAGTATTAGAACTGTATGGGATCATGGATTTTTGAGAAATCAAAATTTAATAAAATGCTACTAAAGTACATTGTAGTTATTTTCCTTTGATATGATTCCCAGTTTGGGTAAAAAAATATTTAATTGAAATAAAATTTACTTAGCTCATTTTAATTTCATTCATTCATTCTTCGTTTATTTACTCATTCATTCGTTCATCCGTCCATTAAATTACTTTTGAGAAGTATTAAGGAAGGAAGATATAACAAGATCTTAATGGGATGCGCGTGTTACTCTTAGTAAACATTGAATGATTAATATGAGGATTTACCATTGTGTCCGGGTATAAAATTCTATTGATTTTATCTACGTTATATATTGATAATTTTCGTTTTACAACCATGGTATTGTTCTTCCATTCCTTCGTCTCTCCTCACCGACTTCCGGTCAATAAGCTATACGCATTATACATCAATACACACATGGTCACACCCGCCCTTTACAGGTAAACTATATTATACCCGAGTTCGTGTAGTTTGTCTGCCTGATTTAGCCCGGGAACATAGCAACATCACAAATATTGACGCGGAAGCGTCATATCTTGACCACGTGAGAATGATTTCTAGCGCACGTCATTGTCATGTGCAACTTACTTATTTAGAAACACACGACATTACGGAGTAAATGATTTTATCTTTTCCGAGATGACTAAAGTACTAGGGAATTGTACATGTACATTGTATGTTGAGATTTAAATGGTCAGTAGAGTATTTATTTTCAATACAAAGCGAGATAATTGTGCACTCAGGGCAAAGCCAGAGCAGAGTTGTTTCATTACCTCATACATCCCTGAAGACACATTTGAACTCTTCCAATTCAAAGGTTGGA
>NW_018485444.1:0-5274 GCF_002113885.1 Mizuhopecten yessoensis
GTCACTCTCACCACTACGCAGTACTTCTGCTCTTAATAAGTAGACAAGCAAATAACACTTCACCTTCAACTTTTCATTATTGCATTGATATATTTTATTTATGAAGTCGTCCATATGTAGACCCCGTATATGTAATATTTAAGGCTCGATCATAGCATTGCAGCGAACAGTTTTCAGCCAGCGACCAAAATGATAACATTTCGTTGCAAATCATTGTTCGTATGAATAATAACTGATGATATAGACACCTTTAGATGCCGGATTTTCTCACTGACTTTTGTTTATTGCTTACAGCCATGAATCGACCCATATACGTGTAAATATCCTCAATAATGTACAGTTTATGACAGCTTTAACCAAGACATTGCTAATGTGACGATTGCCTCGCTGCTCGTGAGACAGAGTTAAGAGCTGTGTGCCGACATTACATGGTTGTAAGTCCCTGTAGAGTAGCACAAGAAGGCCACCCCAAGGTCGCTGTTAACCTTCCAAACATTCACAGATTAAAAGACAGTGATTATTTTATAGTCGATGATTATCTATTCCACCTTCAAGGCTACGGAGATATACCTATCATGGTATCGCTGATAAAACGTGTGCGGCTTCTGAGAATTGGTTTTAATTTCCAAAGGTTACGTTTCTGACAGTTTAGATAGCCCCTATCGTAAAATATCCAAAGATATAGCATATAATATAACAGTTTCTTTTTTTTCTCTCACCGGCGCTTATCTCATCAAAATAACATGAACGTATACTAATGCTAATAAAAACTAAGAATATATATAAATGCGGATTTTTTTTTAAAAACAATTATTAATGGGGTCAAATCCCACTGAAATCCACAAGTGCTAACTGTCTAATCAATAGGTACAATAAAACGAGATCATCTGAGTGATCTTCCGGTATATCAGACAGGCTTTCACACATGTCCAATAACAGGGAATCATTAGTTTTACAACTTTCTATTGTCTTCTGGTTTTGTTACGTCACTTTTCAGTACAAGTATTTTTTGCACGTATTTGAGGCTTTTTATTTTAAATCCTAGGAGGTTTGTTATTATGATTTATACAACTAATTGAATTCCTCATTAAGTTTCAGTAATTGACAGATTCTGGAGAGGTTTACCTTATTAATGTCGATCAAATAGAATTTAAAACTTTATTAAGATAGACAAAGATTTGCTTTCCGTTGCTACTCCATCGGAATTTGAATTCTGGTGGTAGATATATAAATTCCGTTGGTTTTTCGCGTATTGACGCATTTTTATAAACATAAGTTCCGGATTTCTGTGAACTCTGTAACGCCGGTAGTATCAATGAAGCGTCCTTAAGGGATTGTTTACCCCAGTAATTGATTACACGAGGTGTAAATCGTAGGTTGTGCGGATCTACGCTTCATTTTCACCTCAGCGCTTTTTTTTCGGTGTTAACATGCATCTGTATCAAGCGTTACACAGACCGGGAAAAGAGTTGCGTTATCAATGTTGCATCATAGTTAAATTTCTCTCATTTGCGAGTCAGATATGAAATAGATAGCTCACCGACATCCGTTTATCGGTAATAAAAAATCGCCTTTTGTTACAGCTATCGTTTCTCCTTGCCTCCCGATGTTGATATTCCAGTCGACCGGGCCCATTCGTATAATTCGATTTCATTTGCATGAAATTTAAAATCCATTATCATTTTGTGAATGGAATTGGTTATCGAGTTTCATCTACTTATCCTTTAATTTCCATTATTTTAATTACGCCGAACAAGTGTTTTATTTGTGGGTTTTGTTTTTCATTTTGCAGGATTCTCGAGTTCCTCACTGTGCTTTAAAAGAAGGTTGATTAGGGATAGAAATGCTGATGTAAAAATTCATGTGAAACTTTTGGAGTACTGGAGTACCACACTCGTCATGAATATTTAGATTGACAAGGGTGTACAAACGTCTTATTTACAAGGACACTGACACGGTCAGTATGTAATCTTTGTCTGTGTATAACACAGATTCTCCGCACAAAATTACAATGAAATGTACACGTATCTCGCAAACCTTAAGTGACGTACAGTGATAATGTTGAAACGTTCACTCCTTGTACGCTGAATAAATGTTATTTTTTTCTGTCACTCAACCATAGACTTCATTTGATATCACCATAATAATATTACTTAACCAACCCCAACAGTTTGTTTTCGAAATACATTTTTTCCTGATCCGGGCATTTTTTAGATACGCATGTCACATAGCAGGGGGTATTTGTACTTCCGATAAACAACGAATATCTGACAGTCGCGCACAACAATGCGCCACAACACTGATGTGTGGTTCCAGAGTGCAAGTCATACGAGAGGGCACTACACATAGTAGAGACCATCTCATGAAATATGTTCAATTTCAGACATTTTCTACTTCGACCGAATTGGTTTGCTACTGCTCCAGCCAAAGAGGAATTCGGCTTCTTAGGTCTTACAACTTGTTGTATAATATATCACGGTGTAAAACACAGGACCGTGTATTGCATGCCATACAAACTGCCTGTATAACTAAAATATTAACCTAATGTTTCATAAATAGACAATACCACAGATATGCGTTCGATTTCAACAATTTCTATCGAGAATAGAATGATAAAATATCAAAAGGATTGGCCAACAGGCTTAAAGCCTCTGTTTGTCCTTTTGTGGTATATTGACACACATGAAAAGATATGGATTACTGTCAATAATTAGACATGACACACATGAGAAGGTGTCATACGTGTTATTGGGTTTGTAACTCATGTAGATAAAATGAAATATACGGCAAAATTTCGAATCTCATATAACTTAATAGACTGCTGTTATTTTCCCCTTTGTATGTCCATACGGCGTCTCAGATTACACGCGTGCATTACTCGTAGGAGCATATTTCACGAAGGTTTTAGCCTGAGTGATACATATCCATTTGCGCAATTAATAATATTTCCCGTGTAATCTCCTTTTCTAATATAAGTAGCCGCTGGCCGCGGCAAGTGTTTGTTGTCGAACAGTCAATAAAAACCCACTGTAGAACGTGTAAGAAAATCGAAGCGGGAAGTTATGTACATGTAGAAGGGATTGGGAAACAGAAGACATATTTGAGTTAGAATGTTCACTGAACACACAACAAACTAAACCTGTTTACTATATTGAAAACTGCTCCGAATCTCAAGACACGATCAATGGCAGAAGTCTGTAACCCTCTGGGACCAGGAACCATATTGGATAGCTGTAAAAGTTCACACGCGTGATGTGTTCCGTTTGCGACGCTGATAGTGTGTATTGTTATTTTCACATTGTACCAAACGCTCCGTTTTACGGAGTACCAGTAAACACGTAGCGTTCTGGGTTTTTTCATTTTGTTTGTCTGTAGTCGCTGAAAACAATATTTTAGAAGTGTCTTTGACGAGCATTAAAACCCGAGATCATCTATGTTGTCCACTGTTCAGACTTTCGGAGTCTTGGACACTTACATTGAGAGATAGTACTTGTAACAAGTCTCGAAATCCCGTAAACAGGGCCCGAGAAAGAATCCCTCTCAAACATTGTATTGTGACGGATTATGAGCAAGTACATGTCTGACACATCTATTTTCGTACCGAAACTTCGACCTTGACCATCATTGTGAAAGACGTTTCACCAATTGACCAATATCCGAATGCATTATGAAGATGCGTGCGAACTTTTAGAAGTCCAGTTTTCTAATTACCTTAGTGAAAGTTGACACTTTTAATTGTCGCTGCCAGGTAACAACAACAGATGAAAACGGGATATGTTTAATATAATATATAATATAATATAAGGATTAGATTTTAACATTTTCTAAATCTTACCTACCGTGTACCGCAGAATAAATTGCATATGACGGGACTACTTTTTTATACTAGACTACAGCAATGTACGTAGCCATATAAAACATTTTAAATAGAGCGACAATATAGACGTGATCCCGGGTTCTGTGATGTAATGGACACGTGAACTTTATTGGTTCGTGTCTGACAACGCCATCACATAGGTAATAAAACGTCGGATATTATATAGCATCAAATTACGTAATTATTTTTGAAAATCGATGAACAATTAATAGTGCTATTTGAGAGAATTTGCCAGCTCCAGCTTGATGGCTGTATCACGTGCAAGTTTTTAAATGTTTTCTTTTATTTCGGATGATGGTAATTGTTAGATAATTCACTTTACTCTCCGTTTCTCTTTTTAATCCGGTATACATTGTATAATGTGTTTTGTTTATCTTCCCCAGCACGACATCCACGGATGTAACATGCATGTTAAATGTAAAATGGTTTGGTACCGGTCTGTTAACGTTATAATTATTAGATTGATTAGTAACGTTTTATAAATGTCAACGGATATTGTCAGGTCGATATGTTCCTGTCTAACTTTAAGGGTGTATGCTACTCGAGCCTAATATGCAACTTCTTTCCTAAAGAGTTCTGTCCAAAGAAAAAAACAAGGAATATTGTGTGATACGTAGTTTAACAAACAAATTGGAACACTTTATACATGTAGGTCCAACCAGCTAACTGGACATTATTTGAAGGGAGATAACTCCGAAAAATAAAACAGGATGCATTATGGATCTTGATACCCGAACTTCTCGATAGTGAAGCGGACGCACAACCACTCAAACAAACAAACAAACGAACAATCTTTAAATCATTATATACAACTAGTGGTTGTATGAAGAAAACTAATGCTTGTTACTTGACTCAGTGTATGTACTCAGTACCCGAGGGCTATATCAAGTACGAATGGTTCACATACACACTAAGTCCCTACGTAACCACTACTGTTCGCACCTTTACGTACTCATTACTCTGTTAAGATGAAACGTAAAAATGGCAAGGTTTCTATATAATTACAACAGGCTATGTGTTTACATGATCGAGGTTGAAAGAACATTAGCCCTAAATTAGGAAGAACGGGGAAGTTCCATAGTAGCTAATTCAACATATGGAATTAAAAAATCACTCGCGCGCGTTTGTGTGTGTTTAAGATAACATTTCTTCTTCATCTGTGTGTACGGGGGTGGGGGTAAGGGGGGGATTAGGAGTAGCCTTACGTTTTTACCTTAGGGGCAGTTGTTTGCTAGGAACTTCAGGTGTGGGTTATTAGTATATCTACATATCAGGACATGGACAGAAACGGTATGTTTATACACAATCTGCATGGACGAAACAACACGACACACCCGTCTGTCTTTAACTTTCCTCTCTATCACACATGGACGAAACAACAGGTCACACCCGTCTGT
>NW_018485445.1:0-5275 GCF_002113885.1 Mizuhopecten yessoensis
TGTTGATAGTGGCTCTGACACTGGACTCCTGGATCTTTTTCTCAACGTCAGGTTCTGGCTTGGTTCGCAAGTAGTCTGGTACAACTTCATGGTTGAATGCAAACACTCTCCTCTCTGTTAGTTTCTGAAGACATGTTTGAATACAGTTTAATGGTGTTTGTTTCATCTGAGAATGATAACTTTGGGGTGGGGATGATACAACTACAGATATATATGCAGTTTGTATGCTCTAACAAATACTGTCCCATAACATGAGATAGTTTTACGAACAATCTACATAGTAAGGCCATATATATCACCAATGAGTAGACAATGTTCCTAAAATAGACAGGGAAGACATACAAAAAGAGTACAAACAGAAGAGATATAGATCACAACTGTGTGTTTTATACGTGCAGCAAATAGCGTTTTTTTAATGTCAGATCCTTCAAGGGGATGGGGTCAACATTAATACCCCAGTATGATCATGCAACCAGGAAGGAAAGCAGTCCGTCATCTCCATATAGGACTTTGAGCAACTCTTCAGAACAGTCAACTATTACTTTTGGTGATGACAAATAAAACTTGGATATAAAGTCATGTATTGTGAGAAAACATTGTAGCATGCATCACAGTGTTACAATGTAGTTTATCACATTGATGCCCTTGTGGACTGACCTCAAGTTCTTGGTCCCTGTCTGGGGACAGGGCCAGGGGCAGCAGGATCTGGTTTCTAAGGATTGGCACCTTTTCACTCTTCAGAAGCTTTCCAAGGGAATTCAACTGTCCCGACAACAGGGCAAAGTTATCTAGTACTGAAGGCCTACCAACGAAAACCAGCAAATTAACATCATCATCCAACAGTGAGAATTTATGATGTTTTACAACATGTTTTAAAATGTTAAAATTGTCATTTGTTAAAGACTTCAAATATTATCCTATTATCGTATTCTTAATCTAAAGTTACTATAAAGGTTAAGCAAAGATTATGTCTAAAGCAATTTTTTTAAGATTTTATATTTGATTTAAAGAAAAAGGGTATCATCAAGTTTGAAAATATTACTTTTTTCAAGTCACAACAATGTACATTAAACTTAAAGACTCCAACTTATGGGCTTCAAATAAGCCAAATGGACAATCAAACATTGAACACCTGAGAGGGGAATACCCTGACAAGGGAAATAACTCTACGTTTCATTTTTTATGTGAAAGGGGGAATGCTACAAGCAAGTAAAAGTCAAGACTTAGATAACAATCTAATTCCGTGGTTCATGTAACTGAAAGCTAAAAATAATATTTGTACCAGCTCATTGTTTGGTACTCATTTTCCAGCTTGGATAAAAAAGCAACCAGAGAGTTTTTCAAGTCCTGCACTCTCTGTATAAGTGCATCTAATGCAAGCTCCAGCTGTTTCTCTTCTTTCTACAAAATACAAATTACAATCAGACATTAACTACAATAAAGTTCTGGATTTCCTTTTTTGAAGACAATGTTTAATTTCATAGTTTGAAGAATCGATACAGGACGTTCTCTGTATAAGGTCTCGTCTTTGGACGAGAAATTAGTTATTCTTCCCCGTGTTGAAAAAAAGCAACGGTTGTACCTGGGTCCTTAAGAAGTATGTACAAATTAATCCTACCATATGATAATCGTATTCAGACAGAAATCTTACCTGCATCTTTAAGCCGATGTTGTTAGATAAATGTCCGGAAATCCAATACCGGAAGTAAGTAACTTTATGAGTGTGCGCAGAGCGTAAAATATAAATAGGTCAAACCAATTGAACGAATAAGCGCCATATTTACTTCCTCAAGACATTTTTTCCGAACAACAAGGTTGGTAAGTTGTTTTTCTGTTCAATACTTAGCAGGATTGTAGTCTATATGCTTATAAACATATCCGTTTGATTGTGACAGACGTATTGGACTTTCCCGCACTGAGGTGATCCGCTGCTGTTCTTTGTTCTCATTGGTGGGTAGGTCAGCAGTGATCTGTTGATTGGGTGTAGATTCCTGACCAATTTATTGGTCCGATGTCTCAAGAACATCGTTTCATTCGTCAGTTGGCCCTGAATGAAAACTATTTTACAAATCACACAAGCCTAACTAGACATAGTGTAACACATGTCGTCATTCAGCAGAATGAGATGCTGAGATCACATTGTTTCGTCTTAAAAGAAGGAACGTTTATAGTGATACGCCATTAATTACCTGCGTTTAGAGGCGGTCGCGATCGCCATTACATCATTACACCCTTCAGCATGACGAGACAAACATTCCGACAAGATTTGATATGAAAAAATGTTTACATATCTAGCTAGGTTAAGGTTGATCTTGACAAGCGCTAGGACAAACAGCAAAGTTTAAAACTACAAAATATTTTGATTGTACAATAAATATTTAAATATTTTCAACTTTTCAACACGAACACCCTCTAAATATCATCGAATCAAAATGAAGGGCTTATAGCCTTTTAGATACAAATATTTTCTTCAGTTAATTTTTGTACTGATATTGAAAACATACACTATATTTTTCATGTACTGCCACAGTGATCATATTGTACGTAAATAAAGCAAATCTTTTCATCAAAAACAAAAAGTTTAGCTCAAAACAAATAGGTAGGAATTACTTTGATAAGAATATACTCTGGGTTTATTTACCAACATTTCAGAGGAAGTGGCCCCAAACATCTTTGTACCTTAAAGATTCAGGTAGTTAAAAGCACAAATATATAACATCATTATACTTATTTAGAAACAAGTTTCAGAAGTAGTGAAAAGAATATATCCTTATGTCGGGGACAGTAAATTCAGTGTTCCTATTTCAACTGACAACCAGGAAATCAAATCTTAAGACAATTTCAAGATAAACACTGTGTCACATATCAGCACTTTTTCATGTCCTTGTGACAAAAGATTAGATTGAATAAATTGTTTTCCAAGGAATTTGTATGATTATGAGGCAACCAATTAAGAGTTCAGGTTTACTATCTAATTTAAGGATGACAAAAATTGGATTGAACAATGTTTCATAAGGTATTTGCTAAACTTTTCAAGGTTATAAGGCAAATTTAAGTTGGTTTACAATATTAATACTATCAAATTTAACATTCACATCTACAATCATTTGCAAACATGCACTTTTTCCATAAATGAAACTTTGAAATAGTTAATTAAATAATTTATGTATTATATAGCTCCTTTGATATTGTCTTTTGACTAAATCCAGATACATGTTTTTTGTACCCAGACTAAATCTTTTTTTATGATTCTAGAATTCTACTTTCATTGTTGGTATTTATTGAATATTAATTCGTGATTTTTTTATTTTTTAAACTCAGAATTAGTGAAATTTCAAAAATATATCCTTTATATTTCAGAGAGATGTCTGTTGAACCTACATTTCAGTCCCCAGCTAGTCAGTCCCCTGGGGCAGGGTCGGTGGCGGTCAGCGGAGAAGCCGCCCAGATGCTGACACAGTTCTGGCCAAAAGCCATGCAGGACATCCGCAATCTGAAAATGGTCAGATTTACATAATCCTTTGTGTTAACTTTACAAAGATAACGTAGATGGGTCATAGTAGGATTTAGTGGCTTCTTTTCCAAATAGAAAAATGATCCCGACAGCTTCCTGATTAAATACAGAGTCGTAGCCACCATTCTATCTAAATACTTATTGATAATCAGATATTGATTGTATTCAATAATGTTTCATACACCAGTGCAATTATTAGAATACAGTTCAACTTACAGGCAAAATTCAACATTTAACTATCTTGTCAATAAAATACACCAAAAAGAAATAAATAGGATGATCGAGCCATGCATGGCGACATTGTACCATGATAATAAAGTTACTGGTATCATCTGTACTTTTAAGTCTTTGTCTATATGCTATGTGGACAAGAGTTGTTAAGATAAGACCGGGCTGATAGATGAACAAGTAACTTGTCAAGTTGTCATGCATATGAAACAGATATAATCCCAACAAGCTAAATGATAGCTACCACTTCCTTACAGGATGACTTTAAGCAACAAGAACTTCCTCTCGCAAGAATTAAGAAGATAATGAAACTGGACGAGGATGTTAAGGTGAGTCTGCACCCAAACCAGGTCACCTGTTTATACCAACCACCTGTCTGTCAATAAGGTCTGCCTTTTTTTTTATTCAGTCATGTCACTAAAAGGTTAGACTTTTTAACTGTATGTATATCTGCTCTAGAGGATATCCCAACAGACATATTTTGTTTACTATTGAAACAAATTTTATCAACAAAGATGTCAACTCATACCGGAGCATCATAAAATGATTCTACTTGTTTGTAAAGGATTTTCTATATAATAAATGAATATATTTTATATGGAGATGGGCAGGGAGGCACTTATTTGTTATCCTAATTCCCCACATTACCTATATATCAACCTGTCTATCATTTTAAACCTTAGCTCTGAGTGTAGCTGATGAACAGACATTCGTAAAATATTTTCAGTAATTATAACTCAAGACCACTGACAAGGACAGGACGTTTAATTTTAGGATGTTAGGTATAAATAATGAGGGAGTTATCTCCCTTACACTGCAGAAATCATTGAAATGCCTTATGTTGTGCCTCCACAGATGATCAGTGCAGAAGCCCCGGTACTTTTTGCCAAGGCAGCAGAAATATTCATCAGTGAATTGTCATTACGAGCGTGGATCCACACAGAGGACAACAAGAGAAGGACACTTCAGGTGACTTATAAATTATTGTCTGCCTTATAACCATAATAGGATGATGTTAGTTGTAATTTACAAAAAAAAATGTCTTTTACTTCTGTCTTTTACACTTTAATTGAATTTTAAAAGTAGAATGTCAGTTCTTGAATAGAATAACAGCTGTTATTAAGGAAAGGTCTGAATTTCAAGAATATCATCATGCCGTTTTACGCGGAACTTTATTGAAATGAGTGTGCCTGAAAACTTTTTGATATATCAGACATATAAAAATCTCACGGGCTCTGTAGGTTGTGGTTAGAGGACTATGATATTACTACATGTAATTATACATGTACTTGTTACTGGATCCAGGTCATTTCATTCGAAATCCTATTTCCATTACATTCTTTTGGCCCTAATACAAATAATGTATATGTTTTTAACTTATATATGTGTATATATGAGTTCAAATGTTTTTAATGCTTAAAAAATGTACTGTTTATCATTCAACATGAGCAATTGTGTTGTCGTAAGAATTTTAGGTGTATATTTATGCGCAGATCTGCAGATTGACCATGTTTAAGTCTAAAAGTCTAACAC
>NW_018485446.1:0-5283 GCF_002113885.1 Mizuhopecten yessoensis
AACGGGCGAACCAGTCGTCCCACTCCTAAATTGCTGGGCGTTAAGTATGAGTAGAAACTGCAATGTACATAGATACATGTTTATGACCCCCCTCTCAGAGTATGTCCCTAAAAAAAGAAAGTGAATACAAGTTCCCAGATAGAGGTCTCGTGTGGTTTCCTCAAGAGGGGCAATTATACCATTCACTGATTGGAGGCGGCCTGTTTAGGGTCAGACTCGTCGTGTGAATGTAAACTTATGTGTATCTTAGGTATATAACGGTACTACTTGGGTGAGACCTAACAGGTAATACAGCACTTTCCCATTTAAACGACGCATTCCATTACCTATACTTGTGGTAGAACTAACAGGTTACCCGTCATAATATTATTGATCTACTCAAGCTCTGTGACGTTACTTTACAAACCTTCCCCGCTCCGATACATGCTTGCCAAAATATTGGCTTATAATAAATACCCCCCTTTTAAAATCTTAAGCTATATGATTGATTATTAATATCCCGGGTTGGATCAACCTGTGCCAGTTAGTTTTTTTGTCTTGCGCAGTGCAGACTTACAGTGGTTTGTCAGTGGACTTGTGTATAGGTCGGGTTCGATAAGGAAACATAATACATGTCAGGCTTCGCCGACTTCCAGAAGATATACTCAATAGTGATAGAGAGAAATACGAACAATAGCCTTATATACCGCAGAGTATGCCGTTGTAAGTAAGTAGAGAATGCATATATACCCAGGCTGACGGTGAACCTTGACGGAGGGCTAATCGTAAAACCAACACTTGTTGTCGGTATTAAAATGTTTCTTTAAGACAGGTAATCGCTCATATTTCTCTGGGATTTAAATTTCGCTTGGTTACAAACACGCTGACGTTCAAATTAGAAATCTGCAGAGCGTGTTAAATGGCGGAGGAAGGTGGCGATACAGAGCGGTCACCCAAAGGAATACACGAGAGTTAAGGAAACGGACGGTAATCAAGCTGCTTTAGTTGTGTGGTATTCCTCTGGACTATGGTGTGAAATAAACACACTTTGGACGTTCCTTACATGACAGTGGGATAATTACAGCATGACTTAAGGTACGTGACTATTGTTTGATACGTGTGTGTACGAAATCTGCGATAAGTGAGATCGGAAGACGTCACAATGAGACTGTTTACATCCACTGTGTGTTTAGAGGAATTCGAACCTCGACCCCCGTTTCTGACGGACCCTACACGAGACAATCTTAAAACTATGGGATACACATCGACCTACAGAGACCATAAATTGAGGCTTCCAACTCCAGAGAAAGTCGCCATCATGGAACTCTCAAACAGCTTCGAGCGGCGGAGACTTGGCAAACAACAACAAATGTTGACTGATATGAATCAACGCTGCAGAGAACAAGAAGTTACTGATTTGTCCAACAAACTCACTGAAAAGTGCTGTCTTTTGGATTCAGAAAACAGAAAAGCCAGAGAGGTTGAATTTTATCGTACAAACTTTATGACAAGAAGACAAAAAACATATCATGGTTTTCCTGATGAGGAGAGTCTAGACCATAGCGACTCGAACTCGCCATCCCAATCCCCCGGAAGTAGATCACCGCACCAGGTTTTTGACAAAGGTTACAAACACTTCCCCGCCAGAAAGGTCATGAAACACCAGTCTCGGTTTGACCTTGGCCGCACGCATTACCGGCACCACGTAAAACACCAACCAAAGGTTGAAAAGACACCACAACACACAGCGATGCCTCAGTATGCCGAAAAACTATTCAATAGGGCCAAACATTTAGCATCTCAAAGAATCAATGGACAAGTACAGCTTGACCTCTACAATAGTCCCCGAAATGACCATTTCGCCCCGCTGATTCTGCCTAATATTGACAGCGGATCTAATAGTAAACTCGAATCCATCACCACGGCGCGCTTGAACTTGGGTACGCGGTCAAGGTCAACCCTTACCCATGGAATGGATGGAAGTGTTGGTTTTCCCAGTAATAAAAGTAGTTTCAAAAGCACGCGCTCCACACGTGCTCCTAAAACATTGAACGGCGAAGTACTTTCCACCATAAATGTTCCCCGGACAGAAATGAACACACAGGATCCCTCTTCAAACACGGATGTCCCGAGAGAGGGGAAGGATAAAGATGTGGCTACCCCGAGGGACGAGAAGAATGACGTCACTGAAGCCGTTGTGACGCCATGAATTCTTTATACGACAGTAACCAACAGGTGTATAACATGCACATATAATAGTGTTAGAAAAATAGTCACAAATCTTATATAAAAGAAATGGATTGTGTATGCAAATATGTGATACGTTATGCTTTATTCTTCCTCAATATCATCGATTGTGCGATAGGAAATTTAAGAAGGGCGGAAGTGGGTTTTTGGAGGTATATAACCCGTATTCATAGAAACACGTTGTCGCTTAGTAGCGGTGATATATTAAACAATTGTGAGACATATTCGGTGGATTTAATGTTCATAAGGTATGGATTATGTAGACTACTACTGGACGAGTGTGTCTGCAGTAACGCAGACTTTTGGCACACCTGTACATAGGTATTGTTACCTGTTCTGTGTTTCCTGTCCTCACACCTGTAATGAGCTATATGAATTATGTGTGTACCCTATTGGTTTTAAGATCAACACGGTATTGAGATTTGCAATATGACACACCAGATTGTATTATGATTTGTCCACATTTTATTCCGCAACTGTTGCCAGAATCCTACTTTATTATTCTCTGGTCAGTTGTGCCATTTACATGAGTTTGTATCTTAGCTTACATGGAGTTGGCCTCAGTATACGAGATCTACATTTACACGCTAATGAAGGCAGAGGTTTCAATGCGATTTAACCCATTCTTATAGTATGTGTACTCTTTGGTATGATAATATATACAGATGTTTCTGAATAAATACAGTCGCCTGAATTCCTCTATTGTCTTTTACGCACAGGTAAACTGGCAGCACTATTGACCTGTTTAATACACCTGTAACGCTATCAGCTCTGGATAAGCTGATTGAATATCATTTGAATTGAGCCACCAACGGTTTCACACTGGTATATTTAACATAGAGACACCCTCATTATCTTGAAATATCGATTGAGTATTTAATTTCAGGATTATATTTACATTTACCTATATATCAAACACACTGTACACGGAGTCCAGCTTACAGTTACGTTTGAATCAAGTTTGATTTAGTTAAACGACACATTTAATCAAGCGTTTGAATCCCCTTTTCAATAGCACGTGCAGATATATAAATATTTGTGTATATATTATCCTTAGCAATCGCTTTTAGCCATAGAAAATGAAAATTTCGTTTTCAGGTTTTTTTCTATTTTTTTTTTTATAATTCCTTAATTTAACATTTTAACTTACTTTGTGATAAAGCTAATAAAACCTCGTATAACCTTGTCAAATCAATAAATATTCATTACACTTAAATGAACAGTATATTGTTACTCATTTACATTTTTATATCGGTCTCTTTGATATATCTATTTAAAAATTAATAGAAAGTCACTCGGTAGGACATGAATATATGGCCTTGCAGCCCGATTCGACATGTAACGACAATTTCCCACAGCGATGTAATTAAAATCAAAATTAAGCTTTCATTATCTGGGTAATGAAATATCATTTGCAATAATATATTAAGTAAGGTGATACACACCACCATCTCCTAATACATAGTACCTTTGATCTGTTTAAGAGTTAAGTTATATACTACCTTTCACATACAATTGTATTATAGTTAAGGTTACAATTATGTGTCTGCTAGGTCTTGTGTTGGAGTTATTGGTATATGCTTTCTGACATAGTGTGTAAGAGTTATCTCCCCTATTTTTCTAAATTGACATTTTCTTATTATTTAGATTTACATTAACGTTATTAAGTTATTAAGTTTTTAAATATGTTATCAATTCAGTGACAAAATCTGAATTACTTTACATGAAATATCCTGTGATTTACATCCTTGTTCATTGGGAATTCGTTTGAATTGAAGGTGTACACGTCCAGTATGCTAACTCCAAGTGTAACAGACACTTTCTATCCAGAAGAGTTCTAAATTGAGAATCGTGTGTATGAATATTTATGAATGTTAATTGACTCGTTTGAAATGTACACCAGAATACACACACTGATAAAAATAATTCCTTTTTTCTCGCAATGATAATTGTTTTTGAGGCGGGGGGATGGATATCTGATACAAATGACAAGTATAATGTCTAATGTAGCGTTCATCTGTAGTAAGATGTTTTCGATTAGTGAATATAGCCTCATTGCACCCGTATTTGATGCACGTCTAGCTACACAAATCGGTACCGACATGTTAGCAACAGGTCATATGTACGTACAATGCTCTGTCGAAAGCCATCACGTCAGATTTGAACAAAAAAAACTCATCATAAGATTTTATATACTTGGACTATAGAAATCCATTAGTCCACTGAGTACACTCCAATTAAGCTTGCTAATGCATACTTATATTTCTATGATCAGGGTTCGAGTGGTGTGTTGTATCGCACGGCCAGAATTTCAATGAAAGTCTAATTTCAGTATTGTCACAATACATCATAGCTGCCATGACATCGCCTTAGTACACTATCGTCTGGTGCTCTAGTGTGTACTAACGAATGGAGGTTTGACGTATATTAGAAGTCGAAGTCAACACCAAACTGACAAAGTGGCAACTACCAGGGATTGATTGATGCACTATTTATATAACGGAAAACTCATGGAGGGTCCATTGTTTTACCATCGATCCACAAAAACATTATCCATGGAATCTCTATTTTTTGATGTATAGCATTGTTTACTGTTCTCTATTACTTATACACATTGAAAGCATATTAAGTATGATTCATTCGTTGGTTCATTCAATAAATGTATTTGGTCATTGTGCTTCAATGCTTGGCTTGAAGAATCGATATGGACAGTACTCTCCCCAAGACCTGTTATTGCCACAACTTAAACGATACCGACGTACAGAACGTTATATTCCATTGTAAGTTCCTCTAATAGGCATAACCATAACAAATTGCGTTAAAAGGGCTATGAACGCAGTTGGCTCAGCGTCATTTTGAAGCTTCTCCTACCGCCTCGAAAAATGTGACAACCGTTAGAAGCCCCTATTGTCCCACTAAGTTTGGAAAAAAATGTTTAGCGTACTCCCATTTTATTTGTTAAGATAAGTTGTTGCATGCCTTGGTCCTGACTTGACACGCACTATTCCGTCTTGGTATTGCAGAGTTATCTTCTCTTGGGAGCAGGTATTGATTGTT
>NW_018485447.1:0-5284 GCF_002113885.1 Mizuhopecten yessoensis
CCATGTATTGTTAGGACAGTGTCCATGTATTGTTAGGACAGTGTCTAAACCAAGTACATCAGCTTTGTCCCTGACAGCTTTCATATTATCCAGTGTTTAATTTTGATATATGAGAATGTCTTCAAAAAGTTTCGTTAAAGTAAAAACGATTCTGTCATTCACTTTTAAAGGCTCCAGTATAAGGCTGTTTGCTATCAGGTCTCCCCCTGGTGCGACCAATCAGCTTTATCTACTTCGGTCATTACAGATCACTTCTACAGGGAAGACTCCATTTAAAGTTAAATAACATTGGAACTCTACACGTTTCACATACATGTACTAAGAGTAGGTTTATTACAATATGACATGTGAACCTTGCCCATTCAGCTTGAGTGTTTCAGTTCGGGATGACAATTATGCCTCTTATATATTGGACACTGCTGAGTTAGTAATCATAACCTTAACAGTTCTCTGCTATATGGTAGCTCACTTTTAACATTTAATAACTCCATCTACCGCATAAAGTATGTCAAATTCACATAAAAATTGGTACAATTCAAAATTAAAATCATGAAAATACAGAATATTGCTCAAATACTGAATAATATATTTCTGTTAAATTTGTTTAAAGTGGAATAAAATATGATGAGAAAAATATATCATTATTGCTACCTTGACCCAATGTGCCTGTTTTTTTCTGTGTCAGTGAGATTGTGTAACAAACGGAATGCTTATTAACATATATTCATATAAACAAAATTAAGGACAGTATGACACTACAGCGTAATCCATTAAGAGAATATCCACTTACACAATTAACAAGTGGTAGATACACTGCCTCAATTGATAATGAGACACTTAAAAAATCCAACCACTTATATGGCTGAGATACTATAGCTGACGAGCAATTTTTAGTTCAGATTTTTCACCATCTTTTTCTCCACATTTGCATGAGTCATATGTATCATTACAGGGCAATATTTCAAAACTATTTGGATCCCAGCAACATATATTTGTTTTTGAAAATACAAATTTGTTTTATTGTACATTGAAATACTTGTTCATGATCATGAGATTAGTTTATTCATGAAAAAGGCTGTTATATCCCCATGGTAAGTGTTCATCAGAATAACATATTCCATGTGTCTATCTGACTAACACAGAGTCAACTATAATCATATATAACCCCCGCCTCATTTGCTGATGGAAGTGTTGAATACCATAAAAAGCAACAGGTGTTTACATCACAGGGTTTTAATACAGATATTAAATAGACATATACATTTTTTTTAACTTGCCATGTCTGTCAGCTAATTGATAAAATCAATTGAAGAGCATATCGCTCAAAAATGATTCCTATGAAATCCCCTGTCTGAACCAAAACAGGAAACATGATGAAAGATTCAGGTACTCTATAGAGAAACATGTCTTCTCCATCCAACAGGCCCTTTGTATCACTCCAGTACATCAGATCCGAGCTAACTATACCCCGTAACTTTATAAACTACATTTGTTGCAGTCTGCCATCTTCAAGTACTTCTTAGTAACAATACTTTATTCTCAATTGATGTGGAAATATACTTCAAAATGAAATTTAGTACTTGGTTTCCGACAAGGCTTAAGAGGTTGATTTTCTTTTCATTTTATTTATAAGAAGAGTTATGCAACAGGCAACCCGGTTAAAAGCAGGGCCTCATCACATTCTTTGATCTGATAACATGTCTTTAATTAATGGTCCCAGACAGGAAAATAGGAACAAATTTACGAAGTTAATATCATAAAGTGGTTCCACCTTGATGGCGAAGTCAAGGAAGCTACAGCTCATGGTTTTGTGGTATCACAAGTAACAGGTGGAAAGACTTGGAGTGAATTTCAAGGATGCTTTTATATAGCTGATGACGCAAGACTTTTTATATTGAATAGCTAGCTGTCAGCCAGTACGAAAACATAAAAACAACTGAATAAGGGTTCACACATGAACTCGAGCTAGGAAATAAAAGCTATCTAGAAGCATAACCACTTACATGTACAAGTCAAAGACTGAAGCGAACAAGTAAAATAAGATAAAAAAAAACATTTTTACTCCAGCAATTGAAATGTTTATCAAATGTAAAAACAAATGTTATATTAATGCCTGTACACTTTCAGGCAAGGTAAAACCAGTGAATCCTTGAATATGAAAGTAGGCACATTACATACCACAGAAGAAACTATACTTTTGTTTACAGCTTGTTGATATGGGATTTTGAAGTGCATCCAAATGCAACGGGATTGCCTCATAATACCACACTGCTCTAGCATATTATCCATTTCTATTGCTTTACAACAAGATATACTGAAAATTAACAAGACCTTTAACTTCCAGGGGTATGACATCTGAAACTTTAATCCTACCCAACATGGCAGTTATCAGATGTATCACACACACAGGTCACGTCTAACAGATAGGTTATTGCTCCACTTTTATCACACTTAGTCTAAATTGGCTGTTAATGTTCCATATTGTTCTTATTACCGGCCCTGAGTGTCCTAATTATAGCCCTCGGGGAGTAATCTTAACAAACGAGCCCTTTGACACTGAATCTGAACATAAAAAAAATCACATCTGCAGAATTCTTTCATCGTTGCAGTGACAATAAACAGTCCACACAATGTATTTTAAGAAAATTAAAACCAGTACGGAAATGTTTTTATCTGACTGGAAAGTCATGACATTGTGCATTACCATTGGGTAACTGTGGTATAGCAGCAATAAAACGCTATATATCTCAATGTTGTGGGACTTCAAACAAACTTCTTACTCTACGCTGTAACACGGGATCTCTTCAAAGGACAGACATTGAAAAGGGATAGCTTATATATATATATATATTACTGATACTTAAAGCCTCATCAAGTAGCTCTCTTAACTAAATTGACATTTTCAGCAAAAAAGAATTGACCTAGCTAGCTAGCTGGTTGGGACCAGAATAAAACTGTTCCGTATAAAACCACAGTATAATCGTAATCGTAATCTGACCTTAACACCATCGAAGATAACCCTGGGGGACAGTGTGTGTTCTTCCAATTTAAATCATTAAAAATTTAGATTTACTTACAAATGAATCCCATTGACTGACAGATACACTAAACCTATCTAATCTAACCCCTGAGAATTATGAAATTCTGTATAATACAACATAATATTGAAATCCTTATACAAATAAAACCCCTGCATATTCTGACATCGCATTTTATGTATCATCATCATGTTGTAAAATCCATTTGTTGTGAAAACTACTGAATAGGACCTGTGTATTTTGACATCCTCTCCAATCTGACAAATATGGCAGGCCCCAAAGATAGTCAGATTAGACAGGTTAATCTAACCAATCTATTGTGTCCCAAATCGTCAGATAAGACTGGTTTATCTGACCAATGTCAGGTTCCGCAGGGTGTCAGATTAGACAGGTTTCTCTATACATTATATCTACATCTCCCTCCTTTCTCTCTTACAACTTTCTTGGTAAACTTAACCTCGTAATGTATTTGTAAAATTATCACAAACTCTTTGCACTCAAACCTGTTATTCAACTTTTGAAGTAAAATGATAATATTTCATATTTTTCCATAAAAGAATGCAATAATAACATTTTTTTCCAGATCAATGAAATCAGAAAATCTACTAGCTTATATAATGTATTATTAAATTTCCTTTCACCTAGAATTTTTCGGAAACAAATTTCAACAGCTTTCATTCATTTAAACCCCTTATCATGTCATCTGTGTATGGGTTTACGCTTAACAGATTTGGCAGAAATCTTGGTCTCGGTGTGTAAGGCGAGTGCGGTAAGTTAAAAAAGATTATTAAACCAGTGGAAATCCAATATAATAAACCTATTCTAATTGTGTAAAAATATGTAAAAAGAAATAGAAAGTATATCTAAGTTAAGTGGAAAAATGAATGATATTGATCCTAAACATTATATCAACTGTTTACACCCTGAACCTTGTAAACATGTGGTTGTATTAAGGGTAGGTCTGAATGCAACTGGACACACCTGTGTACAGGTTGTTTAGCAGGCCACCCTATCTGATAACACTCTACACTGGCCACTAGATTATATACACTCGATAATCCTTACTTACCACTGAGACAGGGAGAGTCTTGTACAGAGCCTGTCATCGTCCATGTAAAAGGCCAGTATCCATGTTATGTCCAGTCCCAGGCAAGTCTGACCAACCCTCCATGGTGTTGTATTCCACACTGTCCAGTAGTCGGTGACCGTTAACCTCACCTGTCCTGTACAGGGATCGGCTGTAGTGGTCCTACATGTCTCTCAGGCTATAGCTATACCCCTTTAATAATTAACAACAACAGGTCAGTGTGTCACAGCCAACCTCTAGGGTGTATTAACACCAGGGTCACCACTGGACAATGGTCACTCCAGGTCAGGTGTTGGTCATGCTTACACCAGATTGGGATCACTGGACACACTAGTCCCTCCTGATGCTGGTGTCTCCCTGCTAGGGCCTGTGTGGTTTATAGCCTGTGCTCCCTCCTATACACGTGGGGCAGCAGCCTACAGTATCAATGGTGTACCACAGGCAGGAGGAGGAACGCCACTAACCAAACACACATTAACCACTGGGCCCAAACCTCAACCCATGGTTGACTGACTTTGATAACAAAAATATGGCTAGGACCTCCATTATTGATATTTACACCAGGTGCTGCCTGTGTTCAGGCGGTGTTCAGAATGGCTGTCAGACCCACTTGTTCTCATAATTACTACACTTTTACACATATAGAACCTCTTATAATTTTACTATACTAGCAATTTACAGCCACATAATCACTGGACTGTGATTATCAAAGACTGTTGAGGGTAGGCAATATAGAGCAAAATGCAAAAAAAAAGGACTCAAAATTTTCCAATTACCAATAATCTCCCATTATATAGATATCAAAGTTTTTATTGATAACAGTAGATATTTGATAGATTACCTGTCAACTGTGAACGGTAAATTAAGCCATCAAGGAGTGTGGTCTCATCACGTCAGAAATCAATCCTAGGTATTTCGTTGCCCTCCATTGTGACTACCTGAAAAATAGGATAAAAGATTAAATCTTAATAAACCTTCTGTCAATTCATTCTTTATACAAAAAGTTGTATAACTATAATTACTACTATGTACTACTATTGTGGTTTGACATCAATGATTGGTTTGGTTTATTTGTGTTCTACGTCCTATTAACAGCTATGGTCATTTAAGGACATGTCAGGGTTTGGTGGTGGAGGAAAGCCGGAGTTCCCGGAGAAAA
>NW_018485448.1:0-5286 GCF_002113885.1 Mizuhopecten yessoensis
CTCTCCCTATTTAGGAGGGAGACTCTCGATTTTGGACCCTAAAATGTAGCATTTTCAAGCAGTGAATTTTCTATTCCTATGTTCTAAGATCTAATGAATTCATCTGAAAGGGCAACTTAAAGTATGTCATTTTAAAGGGTTATTGTACCTCTAGGGGTATATACACACATTTGATATCCCCAATGGGAATTACAAAAAGTTGGCAAGTATGACGTGGCAATTAGCAAATGGCGACTGGCAAATAAAAATATGAACAATTGGCATGTTGGTGCTGATACTTTATAGTTCAATGATATATGAAATTGTTGGGAAAGTTCAGTTTTCACTATAGTCAACAGAAATTAAATTGAGTAGCTATTGAACTTTGATGGCTCTTGGTTTTACTTCCTGCATCTTTGCTACTGATGTCTGACCTTTGCAGTTTAAAATTGAACTTTTTATATATGGCATTGAAGAATGTTTTCACTTTTTGTTCTTTGTACCGATTTCAATATCTTACAAATATCTATCTATTTTAACATTGTATCCACATACAATTGTTATATGGTTTCCAACAAGTTGTTAAGACATGGTAAGAGAGAATGTTTATAAATTCAGAAGTAACTATGTCATTTTAAGATTGTTATTGCGTTTGTCTGCAATATTGTTCAGATGCTCAATTAAATTATGCGTAATGATTTGGTAAAAGGTTTTCAATTTGATTTCATAATCAAATATGAAATACTGAAAATTTCAAGAAAACGTTTCATTTTTATAGTTGTAATGAAGCAAAATAATAAAATGATGCACAAACGTGGGCCAAAATGATCAGAAAAAAATATCACTCTGAAAGAACAGTTTTACTTGTGTCAATTATTTTTGATATATAATCCAGAATTAAGTTGAAGCAAGGTCTTCATCAATCTTCCTGCATATCTACAAAGTTTGGAGCCCAATCATGAAACAGTGGCTAAGATATGCTTATGAAAACCTGAACTGCACTTAATTTAGAACTTGAGGTAAAGGTCAAAGGTCAAATTGTGGCCACAGTTTTAGGATGCAATACACTGTCTTCTCATGATGTTTCAGGAAACAGCAGCTGATATATGCTCTGGAAACCATCATTTAAGTACTTGAGGTCAAAGTCAAAGGTCAAATTGAGGTCACAGTCACCTCATTTTAGGATGCAACACACCGTCCTCCCATGATGTACTGATACATTCATGAAATAGCAGCTGAGATATGTTCTGGAAACCATTATTTAAGTACTTGAGGTCAATGTCAAGGTCAAAGGTCAAATTGAGGTCACAATGACCTCCTTTTAGGATACAACACATAGTCTTCCCATGATGTACCTATACACAAAGCTCATCAAACAGCAGCTGAGATATGCTGCAGAAACTACAGTCAACCAGGATGCACGCACCAATGGCTGGACACACGGACAAAGCTGATACTATAAACCCCCAACTTTGTCAAGCAGGGGTAGATATGAAAAAAACCATAACACAATCTGATAAATCACAAGCAATTTTTTATTGTTGCATCAACTTCTATTTGTTTTATATAATCAATAACATTCAATACTGTGCAAGTGCATGTAGATGTACCGGTAGATATACTATAACAAACATATACTGATTTAACAAATACTGTTTAATTGCATTCATATACACTGTATTTTCTTGTTACACCTATATCACTGGATTGTTGGCTATTTTTTCAAATTGAAATTTTTGATTTCCTTCTCTTGTCAATGAAATTAATACGTAATATTCAGCTTCCTAAAATTATGTTGACCAATAATTTTTTCTCTCTCTTTTTTTGTTGAAACATTAAATTCTTAATATATATCATCATCTATTTTTTTCTACAGAACATGATAGTGTTACATGTCATATTAACTCCTAATCATGCAAGAAATAAATACTATTAAGAGTTTAAGATCTCAACTGAATATTGTAAAGACAAGCAGGGGAGATAACTAAAAATTAATTTTCTTGTCTTCTTAAAAATCCGGAATAACAATTATTCCTGTATGCTTTTAATGTATGTTTCAGAATGCAATAAAACCCATACTGTAAGATGCCAACATGCAATATTTTTCCATACAAGTATCAGTATAAGTCAACGATAGATCGATGTCAACATGCATTATTTTCTTCATACAGTTATACAATATACAGTCAAAACTAGCCGACACATTCAATAACAAAGATGTGCACATTTACTTTTACTCTATCTTTTAACAAGACATCATCACTCTGAAACAAAGTTGACATCAAGCATTCGTCAAAAAAATAAATAAATGACCTTGACCCTAACCTAGTTTTCAAGTGATAGCCAAAATATAAGTATAATATTCACCATGACTAACAACCTTAATTAACATCTTGTACTATTGTCTGATGAATAAGTGACCTTAACCTGTACATAAATAAATTATGGCCTTGACACTAGCATCTAGTACTATGACAATGGAAAGTTCAATCGCTATGGCAACAAATGCAAATGAGCTTGATCTAATTTGATTGAATTCTAAATGATTTGCATATAAAAGAATACTCATGGTTACAAATGTGACCTTGGATTGAATGAAGCAATCTTCCAATGACCTTGATACAAGCATCAAGTCATCATTACCTATAACAACCGAATGACCTTGAACCAATCAGGTCAGGTCATTCTACATCATTTGCATACATTCTAAACTAAGAAATGAACAAATGCTTAAATATGCAATAAAAACGATCTTTAATCTAAATTATACTGTAATGGCTTTTTATCGCGCAGTAAGCCAATGTCCAGCAATAAGCCAATGCCTGGTAATAAGCCCCTCCCTCCTATTCATTGGCCTCAAATAATAAATTTCCTAATATGATCTTATCTCCCTGGGCTTATTGCACGATTATTATAGAGACGTTTCCGAAATTTCGGACATACCAAGTTTAGATCAATCGTGAGGAGGAAATACAGTAAAATTTGATAAAGTTTTGAAAATACATTGTTTTATCACAGTCTTTGTTAACTCACTTGGTTCTACGACTAAAAAGTCAGTATATGTTAGAAAATTATGAAAAAAAACATACAAATAAATTATAAAAAATTACAGATAATATGCATGATTTACAAAGATTAATGACTTATAATGTATAATATGGGCAAGACAGCCACAATGGCTATATACAATCTAGCACTTAAAACTAGTAACAGTTCTCGACTCTCAAACAATGTAAAATAATGATACTATCACAACTTAAATAGTATTTATAATACAATGTATACTTAAACTTGTATGAATAATACTTGAACATATATGAAAAAACATTTTGTCTATAGATAGACCTGTATTTTCAGCGTTTTTTTTTTTTTAATACGAAACAACATTTCTGATTTTTCTTCCTAGCAACTTTTATAAAAAATATTTATTTTTGAATATGACATATGTATATTTTTGTCATTAAATGATTAAGAAATAACAAAAATAATAATGCTACATCGAGTTAAACTAGTGGAACAGTATCTACAGATACCAGAAAAATAAAATTCTATCACTTAAGTGATACTTTGAATGAAAATAAATAAACTTAGGATAAATAATATATACCGTTTTAATATGCATGATCTATTTTTCTTTAACTCATGGCACATCTCTGTAATGATATCCCTTTTTCACTTTATTATTTCATATAAGAAATAGTTTGGTAATCATTGTTTAATAGCATGCGAAATGTGAGTACTCATAAAATTAAGTTCAAATCATTTACCCTAAATCAAATAAAAAATCAATACAGTATAGCAGTAACTTAAAATACTTACATGTGTATATTGAACTAGAAACTGATTATTATGACTCGTGATACAAATGTATAAAATTTGAAAACAAAATAAATAACATATAATCAACAGATGCAATGTGAAAAATGAATATCTCTACATTCAGAATGAAACTGTAAATATGATAATGATAAGGATTCTTTCATTTTGCATAATTTGAATATTTATATAAACTAAAAGAATTCAATATCTGATACATTTCTAACTTGAATTGAATTGTTGGTACTACGATAGGTGAAATATTATAAAGTTGATAAAAATGTATTACTGTCTGTATTTATCATAAATATGCTATTACAAATGAAGATTTCAAAATTCAATACATTTTCAAAATACTAAGATTTAAGTTAATTAAAATGTATTAGATCTTCCATAAATATCCCAAAAATTCAACACCAGGTAATTTATGATGTTATAATATTATCAAAATTCAATTTCATTACAATGTACATTTTTTTATTAAGGATAAAATTCACAAAAGTGAAGTTAACTAAATAACTTTTATGGACGGATTTAAAATTAAAAAACAAAACAAAAACGAAGCTAAACAAAGTTTGTTTAAATATGGACGGATTAATTAACAAATCTTTTCCATAAGGGAATTAATTCAAAAACGATAATTCTTCAATTAAGGTAAATTGAACATCTGCAACAGTTACAATCACCACTTCACGGCTGTATTTTCATAGATGATTAACTAAGTAACAAGAAAGAGTATTTCTGGATTAGAGTAACTTCCTTTGTCAAGATATTTGTCACCTATTTTGTGTTATGCATTAATAATTTCTTAGTTGCAACCCAAGCTAAACAGAAAATGACTTGAACAAAATAATGAAACTTAATGGCACCCTTTACCTTAGAAAAAACTCTAAAAAAATATATTGACAGATACAGTAAGACCTCGATATAATGCCCCTCGTTTCATTTGCCACCTTGCTTACCGCCAACATATTTCGATGCCGCCTTTTTTAAAAAATTTCCCATGAAATCCTTTATACATTTCCCTAATTTATCACCAAACCCCTTTATAATGCCGTAATTTCCCTGGATGACTGATGGCAGTATAACAAGGTTTTACTGTATATTGATGAAACCAGCCACCACATGTGAATGGACGATGATTACATCAGCTGATAGGTTCACCGACAAAACGCTGAGCACCAATGATGAAAACACCAGAACAAGATTTATTTCATGAAATAGCAAACTATAATGATGTGATCTTAATTAATGATAATCACAAAATCTCACAGCCTTTGGGAAATCATGAATAAATTACTAACGATGATATACAGTGAAACCTGTCTTATCTGTCCCTTGGGAAGTCTAACACTGTGTTATATTCGATGAACAACTGTAATCCCTTTTAATTTTCAAACCGTTGTACCGCTCACTTGTTTGTTAAATGTGAGGAAAGCGACTAGTAGCCCTTGGGCTGTTCGTAATCCTTGTTAAACAAATAAAGAATTT
>NW_018485449.1:0-5291 GCF_002113885.1 Mizuhopecten yessoensis
AGAGGAATGGGATCCGGAAAGAAGTTGAAATAACTTATATAAATCTGTTTCCGTAGACAATGAAAGAAAATCCTATTTTTCTAATCTATTATACAAATTGCATAATAGATATAAATTATTTTACGTTGTTTCTTTAAAATGGACATTTATCTTAACATCTCATAATTGTTTACTCTTCATGTAATAAATGTTCAAGCAGGAAACTGTCATCCCGTCCACCCCAATGCCTTGTCAGCGAACATGGGCAAAGTCCTGTCCTTGTAAAATGTGCTAAATTAACCGAGTATAAAATAAGGTGTCTTACATTTATGAAAGCCAACACTGATAGAGAAACAGCTATGACAGATATAATTCCCTCTGAAGATAAATAGGATGTCAATATCCTGACCTTAAACTTCAGTAAATCTCCATCTCATTGAAGGGGTGATTTGAACAGGGTACAGAAATAACCAGGGAAATTGATATGTCTTGTACTGACTTAAGACAATAGTTAAACCATAAATTCTGACCATTTGAGTGTGACATTCTGACAGCTGTACTTATCTTCCCCTATCAACATCACAATTTATCTGTACATGTCATAAAAACGCATTTCTACAAATAAATCACTCCTCATAAACTGGTCAGGAGTTTGAAGGTCACAAAGGTCAGTTGAGGTGAGACACTGTCGCCCATAAAGGGGTCAATACCCCCTTGTTCTCCTACAGTTTTCTCCCCCCAGATCTCCGACCCTGGGACATCAGGTGTTTTACTGTCACATAGATCACACCTAAAGGTAGAGATCAGGTTAAAACATGTCTCCAATCACCAACAAATGACCAAAAAACAAACACCATCCTATCAGATGTCCAGTGGAACCGAGTCAAATAGCAAGCATATCGCTTTATCACACAGGTCAATCAGTTGGTCACTTTGTGTATAAAGTTTTGTACACTGGTCAGTTTAAATGTGTATACTTTACAGCAGGATTAATGCGGTGGTGGTGGCTGCATTGTTCCAGGCAGCCCAAGTTTTATAAGTTTTTTTGCAGCCCAATAACAATTGTCATTTCACAGTAACATCTAGTCAGAGTTAGTCTTCATTGAGACTTTTATAGGATTTTTTTTAGCAGTACAAGAGACGACCTGACAGTCTTATTAACAACAGTTTGAACCAAAAGGCAGACAATGAAAAACTGCTTAAATCATTGCTGAATGAGCTTTTTGACAGCGTTTCCGCTAGAAATTTATATGTAGGCAATAATTGTAAATCATTTATAAAGTGTTACAAAAGCTTAAAAACGAACGGAGGTTTGTGTAACCAAACACCAATCCAGAAGCCTACCGTGACCTATTCTGGGGGTCAGAAGGACAGTGGTTTTGGTATGCGACCATTTACAATCCTTAATTCTGTTGTCACAACTGCCACAACAATTATTGCCCTCATAAACTTATCCCCCTATTAGTGCCTGCCTGCCAAAACCTGTCGGAGATGTATGGTGCGAGCTTGACCCTGAGCCTACACTAAATTGCCAGTTAGCTAGAAACTGTCATAAATTGTTCACAATTTAGTGCAAAAATACACTTTATTAAACCTGTCGTAATGTTGTAAAAATGAAACCATGTAAACAACATTCTAAACTTTTTAGTGCTTCACATCATAAAATCCTGACAAAAGAGTTATTTCCCTTCCACCAGCACACTGTGCATGTGATCAAAATAAAAGTTATTTCTTGATTACCTTTGCATTGTTGTAATCTTGTATATTATCTTACAGGACACCTCAACAAAATATATGATAATCCCATGCTATTGTCAACATTTCTGCAAGAAATAGAGGAGGTAAACAACCTCTTTAGTAGTGTTTGGTGATAGACTGTCAGCTTGTGCTTTAACCATTTCTCAAGTTCAGTCACATGACATGAATACCCCCAGGACCATGTAACAGTTTCATTTTTACACAATTTTCTATGAACAATAATTATGATTGACTAATTGCAAACCCAAAACATGAATACGTCCTGTAATGGAATTTTGTATGAAGTTCAACCAAATCCACTCAAAAAGTCACTATAGCAATGACACTGAATCAGCTGACAATTTTCTATAAATAGTAACAATGACCTTTGCTTTTACCTTAGTACCCTGAAACATGAACTCATCCATTTTAGTTTCATACTTAACCTCTGATGAAAATCAATGGTGAAAGGAAGGCACTAAGAGTAATGACAATGATTTTTAGTAAATAGCAACAGTGACCTTGGCCTTGGCTATGGCATTTGAACCCTGAAAGAACACTTGTCAGAAGAATTCTCATACTTGCTATTGCATCAAGTTTGATCAAGTTGTTGAAACAATGACATTGAAAGGTGAGAGAAGGCAACAAGACAGCACTTGATCCCAGGACAAACACGGGTAACAATATAGGCCCCAACCATAATGTAAATGTAATAAGCCGTATTCACTGGATCCCAATGACTTATTAGATTGATGTGATATAAAGCTAAATATTTATTTAGATACAGTACAAATTGACTTGAAATGATCTCAGATGCAATTAAGTAAGCTTTAAAGTCCTAATATAACTACTCTAAATTAATTTCTACTTATGACCTTGAAATTATTTCCTAAAATAATGAGGCAGAAATATCTTAATATGTGAGTTCTGATTTAGAAGGGAAGTTCTATGTCCTATACCCTGGCTGGAATGTCCTTACTGTACATGATTTAGAAGTCCTATGTCCCATGAAGACCTTGAAAGTCTGTTATAAAAATGTATGTTATAACTTGAAGATCCTAAGATGAACTGGCTGAGTAAGATTATAAAAGAACATGATAAAATTATATTGGAAACAAAGAAACGTTTTCTTTATCATCCAAAATTCTTTATAGTATACAATATTGGATAACACTAACCTACCGCTACAGAAGTAAGTGTTGGTTATATATATATAGGTCAGGGGCCTTCCTGCACAACTTCTGAAATTGGAAACTGATAAAATCGTGAGATGTCACTCCGAGTAAATTGTGGGGAGTTTGGGAGGAAACTCTGGGAGACATTAATGGCCGCCATTAGAGACTGTGCTGGCTTTCCTTGGGGCCTGGCATTTACCAAGCCTGACAGCCTCTCAGCTTCCAGACATCCTGACTTCACTGCCAGGCAACCCACCAACACACCAGATATATCTCACAATTACTGCACTGGAATGGGAGTTTGGGGGGGTCAACAGTATCAGCAGGTTTAGACATAGGCCAAAACTTTAAGGAGTAAACAAAGAAATAATCAAAATGTTCTATCTCTCTCTCAGTACATGCAGGTTCAGGCTTGTAACTGAATACATGATAACCTAGATCATTTTCTAAAGAAAAGATTTTAGTTTAAACATTACTCATCTTTTGGAATCTGAGACATAATCTACAACATTTGAAATACAGTAAAATACAGAGAATAGTTTACCTACCACTTACTACATAAACATATAACCAAGATAAAGCGGAATTATCTCTACATGTGGAAGGGTATGTAGATCTTCAACTCATCCATATGTGACCTTGACCTGATTGTGACCTTGACTTCTTAGTAGTAGAAGTGTCCTTAATTTATTTACTTGGTCCTCAATGTATGGTTCTAACCTCCAGGTAGTCTGGTTAACGACAAGGTCAAGCAATGACACATCATTATAGTGTCAGGTGAGGTGTATACAATTATTTCATAGCTTTGTTGCAGTCTCAATGAAGAAATATAGTTATACCACAGCTCGGATGAAATACCATAACAATTTACAGATAGTTCAAATGTAAATACTGCTCTGAATCAATAAATCAATCCATTTCTAATCAAGGCTGAGACAATTTCAATCTTTAAATACATGTGTGTTGGACCTATTATAATTTGATGTAGGATGATAAACCTATGATAATACACGGTATGATGAACATGTAACCTGATGAAGGATGATGACAGGTCAATGTTTTACAAAACAGAAGCCAAAATCAACCTTGAACACATGCAAGAATCAATGTTTAAAAAGGGCTACTCATCAAATTAATCAAATCTGGAGAGGCAGACTGAGAGAAAATCTCACTTTTACACTGAACAGTGGCCACTAGTTATTAATTACAGTATAACTGGTCCATAAAATGACTCACTTTATAAAACAATGAAAGTGTTTCGGAATAAATCGCTCAATGAAATATGCCAATCATGTAGGTTTGGCATCCTCAGCAACATATTAACAATCAAATCTCTACAAACTCTGCTGTATAAAATGTCAACTAATCAAGCTGAAATGAGTGAATTTGCACACAACAAGTTTATAGCCAATCTCCCTAAATTATACACCCATTACATGTTCACTAATATAATGTCAGGATCCATGTATGCTGGTCCATGACCAATTTTGGCCATACTCATTTACAAAGCATTCATAGATTTTTGAAAGAGAAACATCTGTGCCATGAGGTTATGATACATAACCCATAGTAAGGTCCTCAGCAAATATCACATTTTTTCTGAAATAATATGTGCTTTGACTTTTTTCCATTTATGGTGTTGATTTCATATGACCTTGACCTTGTAATGGTTATAATGTTGTGTTGAACCTGACCTTTGTAACTGTTGCCCCATTACCTGAGAAAATTTAATTAAATACAAAACAGAAAAAAAATATTTCAAAAATGTTCTAGATATAAATTTGGTATACTTAAAATTATCAAAACTTCTCGTGCTTCATAAGAAGTCCACATACTTCAAATTATATGAAGAAATATCTGTTGATCTGCATGATATGGACATGAAACAGGAGAGAAATGTTCCATCTCCCACTGTCCCCCTCCCCAACCTTCTTCTTTCTACATTACATGGGCCATTTAATAAGAAGTGCTGAATCGTCACTATGTCATCCCCTGTTTGTACAGGTTTGAACAGATAATGTGGTTATAACGGGTGAAGTGATGATGACTGAGGTTTATTAACCATCTGTCACGCTTAGATGAGCACCATTACATACTTAAATCTAACTGATTGACACATGTCAATCAAACTGTGGCATTGAGGTGTGGTGTGCAGGTTTATAGGCCTGTAGAATACAAAGCCAGATCATTTCTCTGGAGGAGCTACAACAACTGAACAGTCTGAGGAGGACCTCAACAACACCACTTGTGGGCCCCAGGAGTTCCCCACTTACAATTATCAATGAAAGACATAGGTATTGATCTGTTGAGAGAACACGGCTAAAAAGCATGTTGATTGGAGTATACTTTGCTGTCAGTAATGGTGAAGATAGGGGCTGGGACTAGGAGTAATGGTGAAGA
>NW_018485450.1:0-5293 GCF_002113885.1 Mizuhopecten yessoensis
GAAAATTACTACTCATCAAATGGCTATGATCGGAAAGGGTTATTTGAAATAGCGACCTTCTACCCATCCTATAAAGACCTAATCCTAACACATTTGGCAGTCGGCTCGTTTATCTCCATCAAACTGTCATCGGAGCAAAATCACGAAAACTTAAATCTCTCGTCTGTTTACCTGTTCAAAAACACAGTATATTCATCGAAACAAAATAGCTGTTCACCTTAATGTGTCGGGGCCCTCAATGGCTGGGCCAAGCTCTGTGAATGTAGTGAGTTGGGGGGACTTAATCGAGGGAGGAAGTGGAGATCACTGGTATTGACTATCTGATGGCCGATTAAAGACAGAATTTCTAGAGTTAATCACTCCCTGGACAAGTGCTTGGAATTAAAAGCTTGACTTTTCCTGAAGTCGTTTACCCGGAAAATCATTGAGAAATGAAAATCAGTAAATGATATGTCTGTATTCGTCAAAAGCTCTGAGAAACATTTGAATAGTAACATCATTCAATTTTAGAAATACTTTTGATTTCAGTGCTGGAATATATTTTTTTTATTTAAATCCAAAGTGGAAATAAAATTGGTTTGTAAGTTTTACCTTTAGTTAAAAAAATATTATTGTTTGGGTATATAAGATATAAGATTTATCAAATTATTTTAAACACACTTTTTTTATACTTTCAAAAAGTGGATAAAATTAGAAGTCATTTACTTTTGTGATCACAGTCTGATTTAATCCTATCACCCCTATGTAACTTAAATAGCATCTTCCATGTATTTGTCTGGATGATTCAATTATGATCTACAGTGGTGAAAGGGTTAATTAAACTGCTTTTGTTCAATGTAATCAGACATTTTTTTACTCTTTTAATTCTAATTAATCATTAGGCCTTTTGATGACCTTGTTCTGGTTATAGCCATGTTAGGACAGAAAATTATGGGATATTTCAATGGTAATTCTCTCGCTACCAGATTGGTGAATTTGGCACATATGTTAAAAACATTTTATTTTTTTAAGAGTCTTACAGAATAGAAAATTAATTTGAGTGAAGATATTTCTGTAATTTGTTGTTTGAGTGAAAACAGTTTTAAAGAAATGGTAGCGCTTTCTTTTGGCATTCAATGTCAAAGCGTAAGTTTATCGTGTAAGTAACTGTGCAATATTTACTGTAACCTGACACAGGTATTGTATAAACCGAAGGATACCTTGTACCTTCTGTGTGGAAGTTTAATCTGAACACTACAAATATTACACAGAATATCAAATTGTCAAATCTTTGTCCTCCAGTATGGCACCTGTGGAAGAGAAAAAGGATATTGAATTGTGAAATGTATTATCATTTTAAATTTTAAATGTTATCATAAAAGCCTATTGTAAGTCAGTGTTTCATGAAATTTTGACTTATTGCCCGTGATTTCTTTTAATGTGAGAAAAGTTTCCCACCCTCTATTTGAGATGTTATATACAAGCACAGGGTTATATTGACTTTTAACTGTTATACTCTGTTAATGGGTCATGCTAAATCTTGTTAATTCTTGTCGCAAGTTCACAAAGGGGTAGCTCTCCACTAACAATTCATAATTTGCTTTTAGCCAGACCTTCAAACTGTGGACTTTCTCAGATGATACAACCTATTATGTGGCCGTAGAAAATTAATTTAGACACCCCATTCATTGGCATGTTTTCCCTTGATGTGGCAAGTCTTGAAACACTTTCTGTAGACTTTTCCACACTCAATCATGATAATTATACACAGAATGGACAATCTGTGGGTTTTGTTTGCCATTTTCCTTTCAAAAACATCCAATAGAATTAAATAAAACTTAGCACAGTGCCGTTACCTACTTGGGCAGTGGTAAATCAGAGCACGGGGTTGACTATGTAAAGTGGGTTATTGTTCTTGGGGAGTGTCAGTACAGGCAGTTAATACGGGGCTCTGATGTAGGGGTCTTATCATCCCTGGAGTAGTCCAAATCAATTATATACCCTATACCAGTTTAGCTACTTTGGGTAATTTCTGTCAATCTGTGTTGATATTGTCATATAAATGAGGGTTATAAGCACACATAAGAAAGTTAGTGAAATCAATTATACTACCTGAGATTTTAAATTGATCCCAGGTGAGTTATTGCTGTCGCTTAAAACTCTTGTCAACATTAGGTCTGAATCTGAGGGATCTAGCTAAGAAGTAGGGCCAATTTATGTTTTACCTATAGACTAGGGCAGTTGATACCGCTATGATTATTAATTCCGAAGCACGAACATTCCTGAAATGTCATCTTGATGTTGTAAAGTTCACAAGCCGGGTATCGGCTTAATGGTTAAACTGTATATTAAGGCACAATCAGCTTCCTGCTGAAAGGAATTGCCAAGTTAATAAATTATAAACAAACTTTATAAATCCTATGTTCAGCAGGGATAAAACAGATTAGTTGTGATTTGATTTTCTTTGCAAGATCAGAAGTTATTTGTGTCAAATCAAGTTAAATTTCAAATAGATTTTTGATATCTGCAGCCAAAACTAAATTATATATCTGTGTGTGATTGTAATCTGCAGTACATGTCTGTTTCACCTTATCTTCTGAACACTTCTTTTCTCTCCAAATTATTCTGTAAACTTATACATGTGCTCCCGACATTTACTGTATAACATCAAATTTTACAGCACAGAAAATTAGTCTCTCCCAAATTAATGTGTAATTGTTTTAAGTTAAATGCTGTTGGTGTAAATTTATGTTGAAATTGAAATAGTTAAATATATATAACGGACAGAGTTGTAAATATGGGAAGTAACAATTCAAAGATCCACATATACTACCGCCAAAAACTGTAACTAAGTATTGAGCATTGTGTTTTCCAACATGACTATATCTTTGAAAAATCACTTCTGAAAAGAAAACCATACCTTGAAGGACTTAAATTAGAAAAAAATATAGATTTGTGAAATAAACAAATTATTATCAACAAGTGTTCTGAGTGTAAATACTCAGTGGGGTGGGACCGGGTATTCAAACCCTGGACTTCAGATCGCTATACATGTACTATAGCTCTGAACAGATTGAGCTACACGCATGGTCATTGGAAGTGTCCTGGCCAAACTGGGCTACAGTTATATCAAAACGGAAGTTAAGGGGAGGTAACTGTGTATAAGAAGAACCACAGTGCAGTGGGACATTGATCCTTAACTCAAAATATATAAATTTGGTTATATTCACCGTAAAATGACAAACATGGAAAGAAAATGGAATTTTGAAATTATTTGATAGCTGGTTCTAATCTGCATGCCACCAACTGTACTAAATAGGAAAAAATAATATTAAACTTATTAAAAGAAAAAAACCCCAATAAATATCATTAGTAAGGAACTAAATAAAAAGGGACATTTGAAAACTGAAATTTAACGAAAAGGAGGATGAGAATTAGAGTGTGAAGAAAAAAGAACAGACTGAGGGAGAGAAATGAATGAGACACAAAATTAAGGTTCTTTAGGTATTTAGGCCATACCTCATTGAGGTACATTGCCCCCTGCAGAACTATTTTGGACAAACCAAAAAGAAAATGGTGTAAGCAGAGCAGCTAAACTGAGACAGCTTTTTCAACTGGGCAATAATTCTCCACCACTAGTCGTGCAAATTTAACATTTTAAAAAATAATCTAAACGTCTGTTTATTATTCCGTGCTGCATGTAAAGATTGTAGTATTATTGTTTTTACTCTAATTCAAGCTGTCGGTTCATGTCAAACATCTATTAGTTATGTTGGAAATCAAGCAAAATCACATTTAATTGTATATTGACTAGAGTTTCTGGCCATCAATAACAACATCGTTTGCCGTAATATTAGTGAATTCTATTACCGTAATGAAATAACTGCACCGATAGGAAAGTACAAGATGACAGAATTGATGGATTGTTTTACACACAAGATGGAATGATATAGAAATACAGAGATTTGCAGTGAATGAGTGCATTTCGTCTGCGTAAGTTTGTAATCTGTATCGTGGCGTCATTCTGAATTGGGACGAAGCGTACCAGGTTCCCAGGTAGATTTTCCCCACGCCAGCGCTACAGATTCCAGATCTGTCTGCTGATTGACTGTTTGATTTTGTATCCACATTGAACTTAGAGTCACGTTTGTTTGCCGTATTAAGATTTGTGGTACCGGCGCATTTCTACCAGATCACATGATTGGTGTTTGGTTATAACTTTCATAAAGAGGTAGATTAATTTGCAGAATACCAGATCCACATTTATTTTAACAAGAAAACTCCAGATACATTTTTTATGTTGGAAGAACCACAAAAAAAAATGCTTTCAAGTTTAAAACCATGTTATGTTTTTTAAAGAAATTCATTTGATTAAAAACTTTTTAAAATATAAATCTGAATTTATTTGAATATTAAATCCATGAATTTGCTTCCCTATCAATGTTAACGCTCTGTGGGCCAAATACAGGTGGGAGTGAGGTGATTGAATATTGAGTTATTGGCATGTCAAAAAGATTTTGTAAACATGAATTAAGTTAAGGTCGGATTTGGTGGCAGCGCTAGGATTAGGCTGTACCGCTCTATACAGGCGATACCTGGCACTTCAAAGCTAAATCACCTTTATGGTGGGCCAGGTGTGAAAATTTAAACTCACGTTCCTCCAACGTACCACAGTCCCCCCTGTTTCTAGGTTTCTCTCGATGGGTAATCAATGAAACAAAGAACTACACCTGTTCGGTACATTAGTTAAGTTGTTGAGACACAAGTGCTCTTACATAATGTCAATACAACAAAGTCAGCTCAAGTTTTTTACGTGCCATTTTTGAACGAGGTAAGAATCATAAAAATGTTGATGTGCCGAGTATCTGTCAGAGCGTCCTGTGTGACTGGAAATCTTTAGCAAAATAAAGCCGGTTTGTCATGTAGTCCTAGAGTGGGGTATGTCACTCTGGAGGACCAGATAGTCCTTCAGGGGGTTCACATACTCACAAATACATCAAGTACTGTTTAATTAAGTATAGTTATACCTCCGTTGTCATACACATTGAATCATAGACTGCTTGGGTACAACGCTCTGTCTAAGTTTCCTTGTAGTCTGCAAGTCATGCTTGTGACAACCATGTGTAGACTGGTATTATTTCAATGTGGTATCTGCCATATCTGTTGCATAC
Source organism: Mizuhopecten yessoensis (assembly GCF_002113885.1). Classification (NCBI taxonomy): domain Eukaryota; kingdom Metazoa; phylum Mollusca; class Bivalvia; order Pectinida; family Pectinidae; genus Mizuhopecten; species Mizuhopecten yessoensis. Next base: position 5,151 of record NW_018485450.1, read on the forward strand.
ACAGTCTGATGAACTACAATGTGCTGAAATCTTGAAATTTAGTCAATAGTGAAAAATATGAAACTTTTGAAATGAGCTGTACATTTCTTTAAAAGGACTATTTTAACTCATTCACCCCTGAAGACACATTTGAACTCCTCCAA
>NW_018485451.1:0-5293 GCF_002113885.1 Mizuhopecten yessoensis
CTTTCCTAGATTTATTATGTAGCCATATGTGGCTACTTACACGCTTATCATTCCGAATATTTTTTTCGCATCTCTGGGCTTATTTTGTGATGGTGTCATTTCGATCTCTGTTTTTTTGTCTTTAAGAAGGTATGTTATGGCATGGATCGGAATACACGTACCCGTCCGGGGTACCTGGTTTCACTGTCGTTTATGTTGGGTTCATGGTGTCTTTATTTGTTCATTTCGGCGTTTCTTCATTCCTGTAATTTCTTATTGAATTTAACTTCGACACGAAAAGTCTTTCTAGATTATCACTGTGCTTTGAATGCTTCTTTGTATATTATTTTAATACGAAGTCCTGCTGTTGGAAATGCTTTCATTATCAGACAAGGATGGTCTGAATATTGTCGTTTCGAAATGTCACAAGTTATCAAATGCTGACTCATCCAATTATTAAAGTGTTGAAGATTTAATTAGCTTTAATAAAAAGACTTTTTTTCGGAAATGTAAATGATGAGGACTCTGATTGTATGAACGTTTTATTTGTACACTTAGAGCCTGTGTGAGTGATAGACATTTTGGGTAGATTGGCATGTCTCAATTTCTGTACTGATGTTTGGTTGAGTGTTGTAATGGTACCTAACAAGCACAGTTATTGCCCGCTAATCGCCAGCCCCAGATGCGGATTTGACCCCGGGGGAGGGGCGATCTAGGGACTGGGTATGGATATTTACCTACTTATCGCTCTTCCTATTGTGAGAATGATGGTCCACAAACACGGAAACAATGCTCTCGCAATGCTGTTTTCCTTCAGAGAGACCCTCACGTTAGGTAAATAGCCCAAAACTCCCCTTACAAAGTACTGTGTCAACACGGTACAGAAATGGAAGCAATTTGAACGCGTCAGATTTAAATTTGAAACATTCTTCAGAGTTTACGTTCGACTGTCACACAGGGTGTTCCTGGTGACAGGCTTTATTAGCCTCTGAATGAGAATACTGTCCCACATTGCTTGGATAAAGATGTGTTCTATCTAGCACTCTAGCATATCTAAGTTACGATGTTTAACTTCTACCAATAGAGTTAGGGCAACCGCTAAAAGTTTAAAGCATATTCGTCTTAGACAAATCACGTTTTAAAATCTAAACAAATAGGATAATGAGTAAAAACGTTTTGCACATGTCTAGAATTAAGATTTGTTCATACAAATGAGTCATAAATTGTAGTTGTTAAACTTTTTTTTATACTGTTAAATGATTTATTACATCTATGTGCACGTTTTGGAAAAGGGATCTCTCCGTTGGTCTGTATACGAAATGGAGGTAGCATTTTCATCACGGTATCTAAGCTATTTTTTGCCTCATTAATCCATGAAACGAGGCTAACTGAAAGAAAACTGCCATTTTAACGACAATTAAGGTTGTATAAATATTTATACTAAAAACTACATAAGTTTATTTTTACCCCAGTAATTAATTATTAAACATATGTAAATAGTAATTCTATATACGGAATTTTTTATTCAAACACTTTTCTAAAAGGTGTGAAATTGACGTGCTAGTTTAAGTAGACTTGCGTTAAAATTTTCACGGAACATCAACATTGTTTAAGGAATACAGCACCTCGTTTTGTACGGCTAAGGTCAAATAATAGGCTTATAGCACACTATGACCATAGCCATGATTTCTACAAAACTCGTCCCCATATCAGGGTCTTCATTATCGCAAACTGTGTTATTTTTTGACAAGAGATGATGATTTGAACCCGCATATTTACCTACGTATCTAATTAGAGAAATGTCCCTCACTCGCAGAACAATGGTGTTTTATCTTTTGAAGTGCCCCTTGAAACTAAAGACTCTCTTTTCCAGCTTCCAATAATGTTTTTCATCAACAGTATGCTAATAATGATCACAAGATTCCAAAACTCTTTGATAAAGGTGACATATTTAATGTCACGACCGTTAACTTTCGTTCGATTACATCCTACCAGGTGTTCTCCTGCCAATGTAGCTAGTGTGTCATACATTGTATATCATATATTATATCTGACATATGCTTTGGAACACTTTAGAGACGGATTTTTCCATTTTTCTTTACCTTAAGTACCTCTGATGAGACCCCTATGAACGAGATGACCATATGGTACAGTAATTTAGTTGTAATTTGTTTGACTACCTGCGCCTACAAATTCAAAATCGGTACTTCCTTTCTTCCTGTGTATTTCTAATGATTTCACAAAAGTATTAAGACACGTGGAACTAAAACTAAAATAATGCATTTTAATAATGCGTATATTTATTATTACAATGCTTATGGTACAGGCGTTAACGTGACCTTGACAAATAAATAAATAGATAAATAAACCCATCTGGCTTTAGTTGGTTAAATACAGCTTTAGCATCATAATGACCAATACTTCATATCAGACGACTATACCAAGCTATACAGTCTGCTCTACAGACGTTATTGATCTTGGAACAGGGCCATTCTATTACAGGCCATAAACACACTTTGTCCTTTATTGAAATTACTGGACTTCACACAGCAGTACCGCATTGTTACCTGTTAAGACATGCACAATAAAGGTCTGGCATTTCCTTAGCGTGCAGTGTTTGAAAAAAGTTATCAAATAAAATAAAATGAGAACATTTATAAAACCTTAAGTTCGATTCCCTATTCATTAAACCCTATCATAGAAGTACGTACAATGGATTAAAACAGAAAAAACTTGTGTGATTTGGGTGAATAAATCAAGATTAAATTTAAAAAAAATCTTTGCGACAACTTCAAAGAGTTTTCAAACTGTTATGGCAAAGCCATGCCCACAAGTGGCCGCAGAATTGTAAAATACTCATAAGAATTACCAAGGAAGTCCTTATTTTAAAATGCAGAAAGCACCTTGAAGGAAAGCACCTTGAAGGAATGCACATTATTGCAGCATATGGCTATTTATTCCTTTCAGGACCCCTCAGCGGTACTAAAGTTCAAAAGAATGAAATTCCTAGATCAAGGTAAACCTTTGACCTGACCACGTGTCTAGAGAATGGCCGGAATGGTGTTCATTGTCGGGATAAGAGATTACCAAGATTAGGGTGTATCACTTTAAGGAAAGTTCGAGATAAAGTGCTTATGCACATAAATTCATTTCATAAGAGGCTTTTCGGAAACCTATACACCTTTCTAACGACAGATATTGACAGTACGACAATGCCATTGGAACCGGCGGCCATTATACCCCGGCCCTAGCCTCGGACCTCTCTATGTCAACACAACCCTGATTAACTGACTCCGTACCTTAGACAACCGTGTGTAAATCTATTGTGAGGAAATAATGTAATATAGGTAGTAATTACACGTATTAGGGACAGTTTACATTTCACATTACAAATATACTTAACATGTTTATTTATCGGAGTTAATACCTTCTATCAACATTTTCCGCCTGAACATACAAGTTGTTTTGACCGCCTTTTGTAACAAAGGCAATGATTGGTCGAAAGGTTGTAACAACCAACACTATTTGTCAGTTGACAAACAGGTATTTCAACAAGGTATATCAAAAACACTAAAGAGATTAAGGATCTAATCTAAACTTTTGCACTTTGCATTTAAGACACTGAGATTAATACCATAGACTAGTAAAGCATGGTCACCTATACTTATTGTATTTTGAAATCAAACAAGCTCTCCCTACGATCCGTACGCTCTAAGAAGATATTTTGATTTCATTTGCTAACGGAAAATATTGATGAAGGGTCTTAACGTAAAATACCTCTGCCATGTTTCACAGGTCCATGTATGTTGTTTTTAGGAGTCGGTTCTACCCCCAGACGAGAGGATTAAGGTCCCGATAATTCCAAATTTAATTGAATTTTTACAGATTTAAGTTACTGCCTATTGTATGACGCATTTGGTTCAATTTACGGAAAGGAATATTTCCGAAGTTATTCATATAATACCTTACATTAACAAAGAAACTTATCAGTATCCTTTCTGATGAACACAATATAACATAAATAGATAGTATCTAATGTGAAATGAAACCCTTTAATGAACTAGGTGTATGCTTGTCATATAAACGTGATTATTTACTATGCTTCAGACGTCTTTCCATAAAATAACTGAAACAATCAAATCCAATTAAACCCAATTGAAATGAAAACAAACTACAATAGAATGATAATTTGGAATGTTAAGGTCAATACATTATTTTATTTATGTCGAATTAAATTCGTTTAAAAATAGATCTATTGCGTATTTGTTATTGCATAAGTTTGTACTTTGATGCAGTTAATAATCACTTTGTATGTGTTTTGAGCCAACTTCCTTAATAGGTTGTTTCCTTACTTATCTTTAGCTGTTATTGTGATCGTAAACAATATGAATTAACTTGAATTTTATGATTTATTTACATTGATGTACTACCTTCTAATATAGTCTGGTTTTTCTTTCGATTTTTTTTTATACGTGCAGATGAGTTTTGTACGGTGGTATATTTAGGACATGCACAATATCATTTTCCACAATAATTATCACGAGTGCTTGACATAACTTCTCGAGCGCTCGATACAATATGTCGAGCGCTCGTGATAATAAGTCGAGCACTCGATAAGTTTTGTCGAACACTCGAAATAATTAATGTAGAAAATAACATTGTGCATGTCCTAAACGTACCACCGTAGTTTTGAGAGTTTGGTGTATGGGCTTTTTTTTTGTTAAAAAAAGATACGTTATTTGTTCAATATAGTCAAATTGGTTATTGCTTTGTGGATTCTTGCGATGCCAAAGAAAGATTTATTATCTAGGATTTAAAATGGCTGATAAACATAATATACTCCTCTTCCAAATATGTGTAAATATTAAGTCGCAAATACTGTAAATACATTATTTCTTTTCTTTTCTTTTTTTCCGCATAGATTCGTGTTTAACATATTTCACACATCAAATAGCGGAAGACATGTACGCATGAGTGAAACGCGAGTTAATGACATTTTCGCAAAATTATTTGTATTCGTAATATTAATAATATAAAGTAAGCGCAAAAATATGATTGAGAAACACAATAGATAAAGACGTTATGTAAAGAAAATAATTTACATATTCAGTTTGCTCTGAATACGTATCTCAGAAAGCATGTCTGTTGTACCAATAGAGTGTTTCTAATGTATCGAACGTGCTGTGAGCACGCGCCCACGTGCCGTCCGCCGTCACTGCTAATACCGTTACACACTGATTACTCTATCTCATCTCCATAACAGCTAATGAATACGGCAGTGGGCTATATTACGTAGCGGAGGGCCACCAGGAGT
>NW_018485452.1:0-5294 GCF_002113885.1 Mizuhopecten yessoensis
CTATCTCACAGACCTTCAACAGTATATAATAAACTTCATTTGTTTTCTTTCCTTTTTTAAACGAAGAAAAATGTTGTACGCTAACATTGATAAATTAAATAACCACTTACTCTTACTTAGAAGCTTTATATTTACAACGAGTCCTCGGTAAGTCGAAATCAGACGAAACCACTTCGACATAAGATAGGTGGGTATACATAATGACATTCGTGTTAGATATTCAAAGAAAGTTATATAGCATATAGATATATAGATTGGAAACTGAACGAGTAATGCCAACATAACAAGTTTACAAATACATTTTTTATCCTCACGAGATAAGATATCAAACATTATGATATCATCACGAGATGGATAACAGATGAGTCCCATGACCTTTATATTTGAAAGTGTAAGTAAGACGGTGTGTCGTAATAAAAGTGTGACGTCACAAAATATTGGAACGTCAAATTGCGTGAAAGTATGCCACACAGTGGTAATATTAAAGAAGAGTCAAAATATTACAGTTATGAGATAAATTTACATGTATAATGTCTGTTAAAATGTCACAGTCCTAGTAACAAATTTAGTGGAATACGTACTTCCTTTAACCACCATTTCTATAATGATATGAGTGCGCTTCCCATTTCATTGCTGTCTGTTTGTGTGTGTTTAGTCTGTCGTTTTATTGAATAAAATCGATAAAAGAAACAATCCGACGAGTTCGTCAGATGATGCTATTTATAATTAGGCAAATTAAATGAAAACATCATCAAAGTTGCTACTACAAAGTTTAATCAAGTATTGATTTTATTGCTTAACGGTTTATTCTCATGCAATGTACGTGTGTTTAGTGCTAAAACCTTTGCACCCAACCTGACTCAAAGGCTGAGGTTCCACTCCATAGTTATGTCGATAATGATGTCGCGATGTCATTGTATGTGTTTGGTGTAGGTAATGGGAGAAGTCAACACATTAGATAGGACTAGACACGCTTGTAGTGGCTGTATGTTTAAAAACAAAATTGACCACGTGCGTTCTGCTCGTCTGATTGGACAAGTTATTTGTCTAAAAGCCAGCAGATGCTTCGGACTGTGTCTCGTATATCTAGCAGGCAATTAATGGCGTAATAAGTAGCACTTATCATGGGTGTTTAAAAGCTGTGTGATGAATCACATAATCAAACCCACTCAGTGGATCTGATATAAAAAAAAAACTGTAGTAAAGTAACACGCAGATGTGATGTTATGACAAAATTTAAATTCAAAACATTTAAATATTTGAAAGTTACACTTCATTTCAGAGCTTCTTATCAACAAAAACAACAACAATGACAACCATTTTGATAAAACTGTCAGTATTAACAACAAACTAAAACAAATATCGATGGTAGAGTTATTTAGAAATAAAATCCAACAGGTGATGATAACGTCTTAAGTCATTTACCATTGACCCTTTGTAATCTAAAAGCTTATTTAAAACCACAATCAACCTAGCCTGATACAGCAGACATAATTCTACTCAGATTCGTATTTCTTAATTCGTGTTTCATCAAGCACAGACCAGTTCACATAGCCTTAAACATTAAACAGTTAATATAGAATCTCATATTACCGGTGATAGAGGGTCGCGTTGCCCGTGACGCAACTTGAGCATGTGACAGAATATATTGAGCGTGCATGTGCAAAACAATCATAACACATCCAGCAATAATATACGCACAATTGCTAGATACACGATACGGACGGTAAGACGAGCTTCGATTACTTCCGGATATAAGTATTATCGCCGTCCTTTTTTGCACGTGACCTACCGCGCCTCACCTGTCTAATTAGTACCTGGTGGTTATCACTCAGGTGTGTGGTACAGACACGTTCTCAGGTTTTTTTTAGTTTTTTTTTTAGTTTTTCTATAAAATTTAAAAGCGAATAAATCATGCATGTTGATATACTCCGAGGTGGGCATGGGTAATATTGCATTTGATATATATATACATTTAACTGAAAATATATTGTGAAACCGCATTAAATGTATTTAACACATTATGCATAGCCTGTGTATGTTAATGGTATTGACTTGTAATGATACTCTACGTATATGTTCAATTAATTCATAAATATGAATTATAACATATTCTTGCATATGATTCTAGTAGAATCTTGTAAAAACACAATTTACTATTGTAAACTTGAGATCTCCATTGATACCAAATATATATGATCTGCATTTCAGAAATAGCAAAAATACAAAACAGGATTTTCTTTAACAGAAGCAGCATTTCTTCTAAATATGAGTTGATATTCGAATCATATCTGGTAAGGCTGAACATTATATTTGCAAACTGGAACTTAGTCTTTACCGGTAAAACCATAAAGAATAAAGTTGACGTGACCTCGCTTCTTAATTATTACAGAAATGATACAATTATAAAACAATCTACAAGCTAGCTTTTTCTCGCGTTTAGTAAGATGAAGCTAACACATATACACACATGTGATCGCAATTTGGAAAATTTGGTAATAGATATATCATGTAAAAAATAGAAAACGAATATACCTGTATTTCAACACATAGAAAGAAAAACCAGGAAATAAGGATAGACACAAACAAATTGCAACAGGAACTAAGGAGATACCGAAACACAACAAAAGACATACTGACCTCCATCACCCTTTAAAAAGGATGCGAAACCAGTGTAGAAACAACCCATATTCTTCCTGGTAAGTATTACATCGTGTTTCGGTTCATTCAGTATTGCATTACATACAAAGGTATTTTAATCAAATTTAATAAAAACGAAATACTTCCGTATATATGAGGATCAATGCATAAAGCACTGCTGCTGTCCCTATCAAACACACTGGATAACTCCTTATACTACATAAACGGAAGATTTAAGTCAAATCGTGATCTGCGACACCACTCATCTGTTATATAGTTACTTCCTCACTTTGTAGCGTAAGTAATAATTGTCTTTATCTTGACAAATCGAATATCATTATAAAGTTGTTTTTAAAAAGTTTAATAAAAGACACTAGTATGTGTCCAAAACGTTTGATATGATCAATAGATGTGAATTATGAATCAAGATACAGATATATAGATTATATATTTTTAGCAAAATTATATAAGATAAAAGCATGTTAGTACTTCAACTAAACGACTTAGAACTGAACATAAGAGGCAGTGTGAATTGGTTAGGTTATGTACGAATTTTGAATGTTCATACAGGGACGTATACTGTCCCTGGTTCATATCAGCTAAAATGTTTAATTATTTAAGAGAATGTTTATCAAACAATGCCAGTAAAAAGGGTCGAAACATTCATTTTGATTTGAAAAGCGATCAACATATTCAAATATAACTGTTGAAACAAGACACGACACATTTATCTGCTAAGAAGCTGCTGCTGTACAAGGCGTGAATTTGTATCGGTAGACGGGTTTGTTCTTACACAATTAAATATATATATGAATTTGCACATGTGTGTGTGTGTGAGAGAGAGTCTGGTAGATCCTTCTAGTCCCCGGTGGAAATCTCGATGCCTGGCCTCAATTTGTCACAAGGGTGTACGAATAGATACAACTGAGCTACAATTTCACACCACCCATTGTCCTCACTATGGCTAGGCTTTCATTAATGCACTACAAACTACTATGTTGACAAGACCTAGCTATCTAGCCCCCAAGCCACGGCATCACTGGTACGGCCACCCGGCAGCTGTCTGACAACGGGACAAACCAGCTTGGGCCGCTGAAAGTCTGTCGTGACCCAAAAAGGGGGTCATGCCCGGCCACGGATAAAGGGGGGTGACAAAAGACCTTAATAAGGATAAATTAATAATAGACAACTTAAAAATTTATAAAAGCTGATGACCCATAATAAAACACGATGTTTGGAAAGACCATTATTGATATGATGAATTCCGGTGGTGTTTCCTTTTGAGCCAACTGGTGGAAGGTAGGATGACCTTTGTCAGGTCAGGAGAAGGGGGCTGATGTGATGTCATTTGATATTTTAACACCTTGCTAACACAATGGGAAAGAACTAGTCCATCCGGGAGGCTTTTATAAAGATATTCCGCCTTTGATGATCTGACTTAAATCTCTCAGGTTAAAATGTTATACATCTTAAGCAAAATAGAAAACATATCACAATTACTTATATTTTACCTGAGTGCCACGATATGTTTAACACGTCATGTTTTTAAAATCTATCTTTCGGACCTCTTATTTTTTATTTGCTGATTTCTTTAAAGTACTGACAATGAAGTTATCGTAATTACTTTTAATAAGTGAGTGACAGCCATTGTATCCCATGTATAGCATTTTAAGTTATATCTCCTGCAGGTGTTTAAATAAACGAAAGATATATATACCTACTAAACAAGAAACTCCAGCTATATAAAACGATGTTACGCCCCAGGATCGGATAGTATATATGTGAGTTTTTGTATCGAATGCAACCGGTAAACTTTCTTGAGGCGGTTTTTGCGTAAATTTTATTAAGCCTTCCGTAACATAAGCGAGCCCGTTGCCTTCGAGACCGAATACCCTTTTCAGCTATTTCGATTTTATAACTTTTTAATGTCCTCTTACTCGTAAAAGAGGGGTGAGTGTATGCCGGTATATTCTCTGCTTGGTTGCGCCCGTTCTTTCAGGACACAATGCAGCCAATTGAGGAAAGTTATTTGTGGGTGAGGTGCCTAAGCGATATCATTGATCAGTCCAACCATTAGACCCCGTAAAACTTCTAGTTCGGACTGTCAGGTTATTTCAGCTTTGTCCCAGCATGGTGTGTCAGATAAATTAGATGTGGAAAGCTTTTGCTATCTGTTTAAATGGACTCCGTGTACTTTTCGTCGTATCGGGTAAAAAGAAGGACTTGTTCGATACACATCACATAGTACATGTCGGTACTCGCAAGGCGTGTTCGATACGACAGATCCCGTGAGCGTGCGTGTTTGACTGTGTGTCCTCGATCGCATGTTTTCTTTCTATCGCTACACACATATCTACAGTGGGTCATGATGCATATCACTTGCCTGACAGCCTTTATCTTGTAGATCTTAATTGAAATAAAACTGACAGCTTTTCATAAAAATATGTTCAAAGATTGTAATTTAAGAAAAAAAAAATCAAATATTTAATTTACCTTTTCAGGGAATCAGGTGCAAGATGTAATGATATGAACACAGAAAATGGTAAAACTTGTCAAATAGACCACTTTTGAAGAGCAAGCTATAGGTAAGTTATAGCAAATGACAACAATGACAACAATGACAACACTGACAACAATGACAACACTGACAACAC
>NW_018485453.1:0-5297 GCF_002113885.1 Mizuhopecten yessoensis
TCGCCTCTTACGATCATGCAATGGGGGCAGCAGGTACAGTTCTTAATAGAAAGATATCTACGGTTTGCTAAATTACTAGGTTAGGTTATTTCTGAAGATAGGTTTTTCTAAATACCATGACAGTTGATATGTCAATTTGTGGATATTTCTGGAACCAATCATTTATATAAATGACCAATGCTTCAAACGCCACTAAGATAGTTTCAGACTTCATGATAATGGAAATGAATGCAAGCGAATGATTTGATAACATGTTTTGTAGAAAATAGTTGCACCTGGGAAGTGGTAATATTCAGGTGTACATCATTGTTTTAAAAATGAAGTTCACTTTTTTCCTAAAGTTCAGAATCAAGTACCAAATATAGTACTATCTTTGTGGAAATGACATTACTTTTAAAAATCATATTGCTAACTTATAACTGTGTTACCTGTTAATTCACCTTAGTATACGTCTGTACTCATGAAGCTAGTACGACAGAATGCATAACAATGATGACATATGGATACCTCATTTTATGCATTCGGCAGCTTTTTACTATTGCCTAGTTGCAAATGCATATTATAAAGCGAAATTTCACTTTTCGTACAAAATACATATTGTCAACAAACATACCACGTTCAACACACACATAACTTAATCCTCGTTATAAAGCAAATGTTTCTCAAATACATGTAATAAAATAGATGCATGGTATTGCTTCATTTAATAACCAAACTGTATTTTAACAATATTGCAGACAGATTTCTAATGAACGTGCATTCTGTTGCTTTATGTGTTGCCATAGTGTGCACGTTTTATTGTTGCTAATTACTAAAACAAGAATGTGAGATATCAGGCTCCCCAGGGAAATATTGCCGAATGAGTTTAACATGATAATAAAGCATAGGAAAATGGAAAATTAAATTTCTGTCAAACATTGCATGACGTATACAATGAACGTAGCTAGATAGAGGAACAATGTGGGACAAATATAAACAATCACTTCGTGTGATGTAGATTATGAAATCAGAATGCTTTAAAAAATTAGATTTGGACAACAAACAAAAGATTAGCATTGACTGGTTAGGAATCTAGGAACTAAAATGACTAGGGAAGAAATTCGTTATAATGCAAGGACGTGTAGGGCATTTCAGGGCCCAGTTTTGTTTGAAAGGATTTTTCTAAATTCATTTCGATATTTAAAGGGTGAATCACAATTAAATTCATAATACTTAATCAATTCCAGTATAATTACTCTCCTTTGATGTTCGGTTTGTGTTTGCTTCAGACATGGTGTACTCCACCAGAAACTTCGTAATGTAGACAGTTAGAATAGATACGAGTTTGCCCTTAATTGTATTCGTGTCACACGTTGGTGTTTGGCGTCAATCAAGACAGGTTTTCCAATACAAGCTGATCAGCAAACATCAGCTACCACATTACTGCAAACTCGAGACACAAGTTCGCGATTGAAGACACTCATATAGTTAAACACCCATAACATGATCTGCGCCGATCCCAAGGAACGTGACCAGAATACTAAGTGCACAACTTTGGTCTGGGGAGGAGATTGCACATTCTATCATATGGCAGTAACAGATTGTAATGCGTCTCCTGAATTCTAAGAATAACATGTTACTGTTAACGTTACAATAGATAAGGTGAATTGCAGTCACTAATCGATTAAAATCGGATTTCAGATACGAAGTAGATACATGATTATGACTTTTAAGCATAGTCAATGCGCATGCGTATCATAGAGTATACTCCTGTACTACTGAACAGTAAAATCCAACACCTGATCACAACTTTGATTTACTGTCGCACAGCTTAGCCAAACACATGTAAACCTATCGGCGACATAGTCATGTGTCTTGTAACAGAACCCATTCTCTTTTAACATAATGTTAAATCCAGCATAAAGCATGGCATATAGCTGTTAAGAATATTGGAGCTAGATGAAAATTAACAACCCGACTCTGAATGCGATATCGAATGAGAAGTAGAAAGCTAAGTCCGTTTGACTTTATCTTGAAGTGCTTTTTAATCGTTTGATTGACTTTGTCGGGAACAAAAGAGTTCAGGTTTGAGTATAAGTTGCCAGGCATTCTCACATTTCCACCATATCATGTAGCTACCATTTTTGCATTCTTGTCTGCGACATAATCGGCGTTTTATACTGAAATGTACTAAATATCTGGCCTGATAAGTCCGTTGATCGAAAATGTATCTGATTATAACCAGAAATACCAGCAAAACACACATGATTCTTTATAACTATATGAATACTTCATCAGTTATTTTCTTTTGTAGGCGAATTTATAAGATCCGCTTACGAAGTTGAATTATTTTAAGCGTCACTTACACTAACAAATGATGCTGTTTAGAGTTTTGGAGAATTTACTACCAGTGCACACTCAATAAGTTTGTACGATAATACAATACTTTTGATGTCACTGGACACATATGTTCCGATAAGTATGGTAAGGGTTCTCATATTAAGGTCATGGAAAATAAAGGGACTATTTGTGCCGTAAGTTCACTACGACAGAACACTACAGTTCTTTTTTAAATCCAAATGGTTTCTTTTTTGAACATTTCTCACTTGGAACCAGTTTATACTTATCTTAATAAATCTATGAACATTCTTTTGGTTGACGCTAGTGTATACAAAGCTTACTCGTTTGCATCGGGCAGCCACAGCAGTTCCAGTAAATAGGATGTCTGACGAGGACATTCAAAACAATAGTCTATAGGCTAAATGTCCGTAGGGAACAGGACGTAGATTGAATGTATGTGTATTAGCTTTACTTGTTAGATATTGTTAATAGTACCTACGTTCTATAAAGGTAATATCAGTATGTGGATAATAGGATTGTTTATAGTTAAATGTGTGTTTGTTCAGATAATACGAGGGCTAAAAGGCGAACCTCCATTCAATGGCAAGCCGAGGTGGTTTGTCTGCTTCAATATTGAAGGTCACTTTAAACCACACGAGACAGCAAGAAGATCCTTGTAACCCATTGCAGGGTCAATGACTCAAGACGTGTTCAATTTAAAACTGCGCGGTAAATAGAAAACGTTATGATAATTTTTTCACAAACCTCTTTGTGATTTGCTGAATCATTTGATCATGATGAGGGATGAGTTACAACTTTTACAATTAGGCAGAAATATATACGAAGTATCCTAGAACACTAAAAAGGGGGATACAAACGTCCCTTAGGTCGTCTAAAATCACCTTTCCTACACATAATCGTAATGCATGTTTTGGTCTCAACTGTTCTAGGTTTGTTGTTTAAATCCGTTTTCTTTGATGTGTTTGACAGACTATGCACTGCCCTTTGTGAATGTCGATACATATACCATATTTACAGCTTTATTTGATCAAGTTATTTTCGGAATCGATGAATTTTCAAGAAATTGGACGGCGATACATCAACAATTATATCGATATTCATCATCACCATCCATTTGATATTTAAGTGGTTTCCAATTGCATTTCGCAATGAATTTATGTCCAAAAACATTTCGTAGTTTCCCTGGAATTATCAGTTGTTCGCACTTAAAACGCTCTGCAGATGTCTGTTTCCCAGGGTCTGTTGGTTATTAAATCAATTTAATTACATAGTATTACATTCAAGGGAAGCTCTGTACATTACTTCGGGTAGATAAATTTGTAGCAAAATAATAACATTGTTAGGTATTGTTCGTTTGATGATCTCATTTCATCCATTGGTAAATCTGTAGGATCGTTACAGTCGCGACCTAAACCTTGTTTCTACTATTGTGATGATCATTCTTAAGAATTATAGGAGGTTCTCAAAACATGCAAGTGTCCCTCAGTGAAAGTGTTTCCAGGACTCACACATACGATCTTGTTAAAACCCATCCCCTTTGACCCACAATTTGATTATCTTCTTTTCCGTTACTGATCCTCACACTTTTCCATTTCATGGCAATTTTAATTGAATCGAATCAACAGTAAGCTACACATATTTTAACTACATGTATACCTATAGCCTTGAATAGGTATACGGTTGATGGCGAATGATACTGATAAACTACCTCTTTGACTGATAAAAAATCTGAATAGATTTAAATTGATATTGATCTTTATCAAATGGATTATTGGCTCAGTGAATATGCATGATTTCTTTTCGTAACGAAATCTAAATTTAATTGTATTTTGCATTTTTTATTGAATCAGCTGTACAGCTCGTACTCAAAATTATCTTCAGATTAAAAGGGTCGTATCCACATCTTCTTCGATAAAACATTATATTGGAGTCATTCAATACACCCTAGTTCGGGTGCTGGTAGGCCCGGGTTTGAAACCCAGCCTAACAACCTGTTGTAGACACTTTAACATTGTCTTGGCTATTGTATACGATGTCCATCTCGGACAACTCTTGGTGAAAGCATGGTTTGTAGTAAGGGTGTTTATATCACCGGTTATAAACAGTCATACGAGGTCAAAGCGGATTCCATGAATAAGCTCCCAAATTAATGATACATCATAATGTGGTATGGTGACATGACGGTGGTAACGTTACCACGAATAAAATGTTCTCGGATACTATCTACGGCCTTAACACTTACCCGGATTCTTTCATACATGATATAGAATAAACGCGCTCATATGTGATAGATGTAACTTATTTTGGAGAAACTCAGGTTTCACAATTATGAAGGTGTAACTGAATGTTTAAAGATTTAACTGTGATATCGTTAATAAGAGTTTAGACCTTGATATAAAATCAAATACGATATAAACGTATGAGATGCAAGAGAAACAGGCAACACATCAAAATGTTCTCTCATCAATTTAAAATAGCTTGTGTAGAAATAAATTGTGAAATTTCAACTTTTATGATAATAATATTTTTTAAATGTCCTCAAAATTTCTTCAAATACCACATCTCATGATAAACTTTTCTTTTGGCATATGTGACTTTCGTAGCAATTAAATTTAAAAGACGTGTTACTCAACCAGTCCGCCTCTCTTCAAATTTCAAAACGGATTGTTTACACATACACGATTGCAGGATAAGGTTTACTTAATTTAAGAAGAAAAATAAAGAAAAAATAATATCAACTTGAGTTTATTATAAATAACGAGCCTCCTTAATATACCTCATCTTCACCCCTGCCGGTCGGGGATTGACAAAAAAATATACCCTACTGTTACCCGCTGTATGATCGAGGCGGAAAATGTGGGACCCTCTGCAGCATTGGGAATTAACGTGTTTTGCCCTCTACTTTGGTACACAAAAGCAACCAAAGTAAATCTGCCGAAACCATTGATTTTTTTTTT
>NW_018485454.1:0-5302 GCF_002113885.1 Mizuhopecten yessoensis
AAAAAAAAAGTTTATATTTAGAGTCCGCGTCGCCAGTAAAACTTAATTTGCGACAGTAAATCTGCAAATGTTGTAGATCCACTGTAATAGCTGCAACATGGGTCACTATCGGGCAACATTCGTTTTGTCTGCGACACATGATGCTGTTATACCAGAAGGTCTGCCACATATATGCAGGACTTTTACTATATACATGATACACATGAAATCAATTTTCAGTTTTAGCCGATTACAACTCATTTGGATCCAACTTTGTTGACATCGACGGAGTAGTATACGGATTATATCCGGTGACTGGAAACAACACCAACTCCCAACAGAAGTGTGAGTCATACTCCGGAAGGCTAGCTATTTTGGACACACCAAGGAAAATCAGGATTTTAACTGCTGCAACTAAACATTGGGGTAAGCAAAAATAGCAGTCAATATTTTAAGTATAACACTTCACACGGGTAAGCGATGTTAAATGGACCTAGGTAACAATGCGCGTGCAAATAAAAAAAACCAAGAGAATACCAAATTGTTATCAAAATCATAATGCGATCTCAAAATCGATAGAATGAGGGCAAAATATGTACCAATGAGAGATTAGGGAACCTTGAAAAGATACAAGAGCATAAGACCACGTGTTCCGGAAGGGAACGCGTCTGCTGCTTCATCGATGATACCCGCCATGTAAATCTAAGTCGAATCGCAGTGATATCACGTCCTCACATCGAGAGCATGGGTAGTGACAACAACACAAAATCACTCTAACGAGCATAATCAAAAGTTATAGACCTTCCCGTCACACATAGAAATCGCTTATTCCCCTTTAAAAACCTGATTGTGACCATACAGTTGTATATAGTCTTCGTCAATCATCATGTTTGGAAACCCTGTGTTGCAAGTTTGTTCGGGAATGTTCGACATTTATCACGGAAGTCACAATATTTAGAGCAAGTTTGTAAGTACCGATTTCATTGCAACTTGAAGTCACCATAGGTAAGGGAATCAGGCAGTTGCTATCAAGAAAGGAAAAGTTCAATACAAGAGAGGCGATATTCTGTAACGTATCGTGTTGCTTAATAGTTAGTCGTCCCTGTTGGTTATGTTATGAGTAAAAATCGAGGAACGCGGCAGAAGCTGAAGTCTATGATGTCCTTGATTTCAAATAATTATTACAATTAATATAATTCACCCTTAATTGAAGATTTCATAAATTGTGCTTGTAAATATTGAAAATATGTATATATGTAGAATCAGATTTTTATTAATGCTGGAATGCTAGTAACCATTGTCTTACATATATTTGTGGGTATATTTCGTTAGAATATACGTACTACTTTTTTGGTATCAAGAAACAACTCAGACTATACAATATATGAAAATGGCACTTTATTTTATTTAAAAGCAACCATTACAATTCAAAGAAACTACTACACGATATGGAACAAAACAATAAGTCAGCTAGCCTTAGTGTGGTTACCAAAGGAATGCCCATCACCCCTTATATCAAAAATGCGTAAGGTAGCGTAAGTGGGCAAGTAGTAGGAGGGTATATTACATTCAAAATCTCCGATGCTTCCAGATGTTTTAAAAGATTACTGCCGAATGAGAAAAGGGACGTGATCTCTAAAGCCAAAGGACCAATCGTTGAATAGCGTAATTATATCTATCATCGGTGCATTATACTGTAATATCAGATATTTTCGTGGGGCAAAGTTTCATGGTTTTCCCAAAAACTATCATTTCTTTGGTACAAGAATTCCTGGATTACGAGTACCCACTCAAACGGATAATCGATTTGTACCAAACTTGTTATTACTTATAGACCTATGAATTTATGAATGAAGATGACAAACGACGTAAACGGAATTAAAAAAAAGGCTCACGAAAATGAGTGATTTCACAGTAATTAATAACAGTTAGTTTATCTCTATGGCGTCACGACCAAAACTCGAGCAAAGTACTTAGATGTCTTTGAATTAAATGATACATGTAACACACTCCTTGTTCTGTTTAAGGTGACTTATTCTGGTGGATTGATGGATACAAAACAGCAAGTGGAGAAATGAAGTGGTCCACGGGAGAGCTTATGACACAAGTGAGTGCCACACAACCAAATGAAAATTGTGTTGTACTCATCAGCAGGTTCGGCCGTTTAGTCGACGCTCAATGCAGCTGGTCATGTCCGTGCGTGTGTGAGATGTGACATCCAAAAGCTGACAGTTATGTTATATCTAAAATGTCTGTTTTATCGCGGAGTTTTCATGTTATTTAAAACTTCAACATTGATATTCGTCTGTGAAAACACACCTTGTCGAACAACGCCTAGATTAAGTTGCTTGAAATATTACTACACATTTATTACTACGCCATTACTACGTCCCGTTTGTGTGTGTTATGCCATAGCAGTGTTTTCCAATTGGCATGTTGATCTCAGACGACAGTAAAAGTTTTGAGTCCTCGACTTTCACGATGTGTACACCACCAGGACTGTAGACAGAGGCAGCCACTGTGTGGTTGTCCACCAGACACACATCACAGGGATCTCCTTCCACTACCAACTCATCCAGGAACTGTCCGTTGTCAGTAAACAGTTTCATCTTTTTGTTGTTGCTCTCACTTATCAGTATTTGGTCATCCTGAAGAAACAGCACACCACGCGCATTACTAACTACTGAATCCGACGGCGTCTGTATGTAGACTTTTTCAAAACGTTTCGCGCGACGTCCCAACATGAGAGAATAAGTTTGCTTCTCAATAACAACCTTTCCAAAAGCGTTATCTACGAGGTCTGGAACGATTCCATGTTTCATACTGACGGACGTGAAGGACTTGCTTATCTCTGTGAACAAGGCTTCAAACGACTCTACTTCTGCCCGTCCTCTCTGATACAGCACTATCGTCTCAATGTTGTCGTTTTCTTTTACAGCTTTAATGGACGACTTCATAGTATTAAGCATACTCTTCATCAGACGTTCACACTGCCGTGATGTGGTCTCGATATTCCTCTTTTCTTCATTAAACAGCCTGGCCAACTCGTCTGTGAGGGCCCTTTGAAGCTTATCTAGGCGTCTATCGACTCTTTCGCGTGTATCTTCAACGCTCTGTACAACAGTTTCTTGGTTATTTACCATAGTTTTCAGCTGTTCGTCAAATTCCTTGATTAATAATTCCATGGCTTTTTTCCCTTCTTTCAATGCCACTTGGATGACTGCAAATCGCGTTGCTGCTTTTAGTTCATTGTAATATTCTGTCGCTGTTTTTACTTTTTCACAAAGCCTGTGCTCTTTTATTATACATATGTTGCATCCCAGAAGCCTGTGGCTTTCACAAAACAAACTCAACTTTTTGTCGTGCGTGTCACATCGAGGAACAGATTTTTCCTTGTTTTGTTGTATTACTTCAGACATGGTGATATCTCGGATCTGTGCTGCCCATTTGTCCATAGATTCTGCTCGATTGACTGGCGAGGTCATCCTCCTACAGACCGGACAAGGGAAGGATGTTGCCGACGCAATTTTCTCGGACAATTCCTTGGTGATATAGGTTCCAAGACAATCCTGACAGAAAGAGTGGTGACAGGGTAAGGACTTGGGCTCCTGAAATCGTTCCAAGCAGATTGGACACTCAAGTAAATGCTGGTCCAATTCCGGAGGGAGTCCATCCTCAGCCATGAAGAAAGTCATCTCAGTTTAACTGTATCCTGAAAATATATTAAGGGCATTCTACATGCTGAATTTATTTTAGAGATAAAACCTTGTCCTCTTAACATTATCATGTTGTTTTAATCATTATAATTAAATTCGTTAACTTTTCTGAACCATTGTTTCCTCAATTCATCCAAAATAGTAGGCATTACGTTGTCTTATATAGCTGGCCATATAAGATGTTTTTCCCATGATAGAAAGTCATGTAAGATGAATATTTGTCTTACAAGAGACAGGTGTATCCGGAATTTTGCTGGTGTGAGATATTCCTGTCTCACCCTAGGGTTGAAACGGTAATTCCCCAGTCGAAACAATTGCAGACGTCACGTAAACATTTCATTTAGCATGAAACATCAACGTCTTATTATCAATATGACAAGGGCAACAGAAAAAGAATAACTCACTCCATTGTGGTAAGATAGGGGAATCTCAACCCTCGGTAACTATTCTCAAATTACCAAAGACTCGGCAAACCTCGTGTTTAAGTAACTTAAGTATATCCCCCTCGGGTTGTGATTTCCCTATCTCATTCCAAGGCGGTGAAAGTTTCTATTAATCTTAAATGGACATAACGCTTAAACGATGAAGTGGCGTCATGCTGCAACAAGTGTGACGTCATTCCAATCTAATTTGCTGTATTTTATTTTCTAGTTCAAGTGCATGTACTTCATCCTCATTTATTGCAATTTTATATATAATTTGAAGTTTATTTAATTTTTGTATAAACCAAACTATGGAGCGCTTTGCTAGAGGTAAAGACCATTTGAAACCGGTTCGGTATAAAAGATGATGCTATTTTTCTACAAAATAAAGTTGCTCACTTGCTACAAGACCGCGGCAACAAGTTTTGTGAGCATTTTTTTTTAGGTTTCGAAGTATTTATGTATGTGAAGCACGCCCTGTTTAGAAAAAAAACATTTAAATCAAACAGTGTCAGATGAAATCAATGTTTAGTTTGTGCGTATGTAAACTTTCTTCAAAATACCGGGTAAAACATGGCGCCAATCATCGTAATATCTTTATCAGTTTGATTGGTAATATTTTCATCTGTAAAACTGTTGTTATTAAACTTTAAACAATGAGGTTTCGCAGTGTCATTAAAAACAAGGATGTCAATTCACATATTTCCCTCAAAATAATACTTTGCACGAGATTTCTGCTACCCGGCTTCAATATGTTTCCTCTTATCAAGCTGCGTAAAACCCAAAACAAAATATTCAATACCAGCTTAAACCAAAGACTTACTTTAAGCGGGGAAATGTGAGAATTATTATGCTATCTATTATATCAGAAATAATTATTACAAATTTTAACTGTCAAAATACAAGATCGTTGCCTAACCCCATCTTGTTTGTCCTATCAATCTCATATGAGCTTAACAAAATATGTCAAATACTTTCTGAGAAATGTTGATTATAGAGTTAACCTGTTAAAACCGAACATGCACAATTATAAAACTTGGGAAACCTCCATTTGAAATGTGAAAGTGGACTTATAAATAGGTGTAACGAAAATGAACTAGAAAAAATAATACCTATCTGCCTGGCTGGTACATTATGCATCTATTACTTATTTAGAACTAGCGATAACAAAAATGTTAAGGACGG
>NW_018485455.1:0-5302 GCF_002113885.1 Mizuhopecten yessoensis
CACATAAAACAAATGACATTCACTGATTGGGGTTTATAAGGAATAAGACATCTGGTAAACAGTGTTAGCCCTTTCGAAATTTGCAAGTGCGTTGTTCATTGCAAAATAGAAGTATCGGCAACAGAAAGGATAAATGATGTTGCAAAAATGCATGCCAATCCCTCGCGTTCTCAAAAGTGTCAGCGTTTATATTATTATTCATACAATCAAAAAAGATCAACAATCGGAGGTATTGTCTAGCCGTTCAGCAATCTAAATAACATCACGTCTGAATGTTAATAAACCGTCGAGTAGAAAACTATTCCCCTTAATATAGTTTTTGCAACGGATGCAAAAGCCTCGGGGACATCGTCGTCGGTAATTGTTAAAATCATAATTGTGTGAAAATGCAGATGATCTGTCTGAAGATCCAAAGCAAAGAGAGAGCAATATCTTGTAATGTCACCTTGCGGTACTACATTGTATGTGTATGATCTACATTTAAATATCATGATTCTGCACGTCCTCGTCCCTCCTTCCTGTTCATTACATCAATCGTGAATTTAAATGACGTAATATTGTTTAGATACATTTGTACATAAAAATAATAAAAAAATAAATAAATAGATTTCTAACAAAAGAATATCGACGGGTGATGCATTTGAACCCTAACTCCGTTGGGTTTGGAAGCTACTTATGTTTCCAAGCATTTTAATAAATGTGTGCTTGTGGTAATATAGGTGAAGCCTCGATCTCTGACTTTGGGCATCATTTCTATCAGACCTGTAAGCATAGTTCCAAGACTAGTTATATAACTACCATTTCGGTGCAACATTCGATAAAACACACTCTCTATCTGTATTTGAGGTGAGAGAACAATCAAGACATCGATTTTAATTCAATTAATTTACCTTTGCTGGATTTATCGGTTTTTATCTTTTATGAATATCATTCTTATTCAAAGAGTTGTTTGAATTTTCGTTTTTGACATTTATTATTTTTAGTGTTCAAAGCATAAGCTAGTTAAATCAACATGAACGCATTTTTATGCGACGTCATTAAAAATCAATCGAACATGCTTTTCCGACACACTTTACTAAAATTGTATTCCTATTTGTGCTTTGGGAAAGTTAAATTTGCCTTGATCTACCAATGTAATGAAAACTCACACCCGCTTTTATTCTGACAACGTCACCATCAGGTAAGCAGGTCATGCCGCAATCTGATATAGTTGTTACTAGGACGTTAAACACTACTAAACCAAAATAAACCAGACCTGTCTACGTAATCGATTTTGTCACAGTTTCGATTTGGTGCACAATTAAAACTTATTTCTTATCCAGGCCGTATCTAATGGTATCACTATGACGTCATAAAACCAATAATATCACAACCAAGCGCACCCGACGAACTTGCGCCATCCGGTATGGAATCGAACGAAACATACACCTACATACTACTTTAAATTTAACCGTATATTTCAACCACCAATGAACAATGTAATGTTCATTGGACACAAAGGATTTTTTGTAAAATGTGTAAGGTTATCCATGCCTAACTGAAATTAGATAATAAGATAATATATGATTATCGATTCGGAGGTATTGTCTTTCCTTATAACAATCACATATCGCCAACATATTAGGAATTTCTTACTCACGTAAGTACATACATCTATTTGTGATCGTGATTTTGATGAATCATGGCGTCTTAGTTAAGCATTGAACTACTCTCAGCTGATATTCATAAACGGAAGATATGAATGTCAAAATGGATCATTGGGAATTCACTGATGTGCGTTATCGCTTTTTGTTGAATTTGCCTTTGTCGATATGGTTCACGTCTCGCCCATAAATGACAATCGAAAGAAGTTCAAACCTTGTATTCACCATGATGGAATAAAATTCCGTTGGGATGTTTTATAACCAAGATTTAGAATAATCGCCCTTATCTTTGATTAATGCGTATTTCCTGAAAAAAATCCAAACTAGAAACATAATTTTATCAAAACTTTGAACACGTCAACTATCACGTCATGACTGACCTTCATAGCTGATATGAATGCCATCTGTATTTTGTTGGGTTATAAAGTTGCATTGTCATGCTATTAGTCTTAAAGAACGGTTTTAAACTGCGATAAAAATAATAACTTGTGTTTGTCGACATCATCGAATATCACTAATCGACGGAGGAGAAAGTGATATTTTGAGAATGTTCATGTCGATATATGTCAGTCTATTGACCAATGAAAACATGCCGATTGCGTTACTCGCTTTTGGATGTTATGTCGTGTTTTGCAAGCGAACACCATTTAGATGTTCTTTTTGACGAGGAAATCTACAAATGTGTCTGTGGCCCTCAGACATAATTGTACATGGTGTCCTTATCATCTAGGGCAAAATTGATTTAGAACTCGAGCAACAAGTTTGGCACCACAGTTCGACACGACAAAATACAGTTGAAGCTACCAATGATAACGTAGATTTCGAAATTCTTAAAATTAATTTTCTGAATTGTGTTGAGAATATTTTTTGACTTATTTCAACTGATGTTAATTCCTAAATTTCGAAAGAAAAGCCATGCACATTCATTATCAGTCGGTGGGATATTGTATGAATAGAAACATGCATTATTTTCTGTAAAATAATGTACGTAGCGAAATCGCATCAGGAAATGATAGATTCGCATGATATCATGGCAACCTGACCTTTTCATTAGTTTTCACCATCAGCAATCGGATGCAGAAATGCATTGCAACAACTCGTACTCGCATGTCAAACAGCTGCGCAGTGTGATTGGAAAGCTAGTAAACATACGAAAACGTCTAATATCTTTCATTCCAAGCTAGAATTATGAGGCATAAGGCAAATCAAACTTAGATGCAAGAACTTTATAAAACAATGAGTTTAAACATTCATCGAAACATTTCTCCGGCATACTGACGGATCTATTCGACATAATATTAAGGGCAGCTACGGAAACGATTACTGAACCCTGAAACACCTTAAAATGATAATGCTCCGATCCAGGCGTTTGATTAATAGTACTAACTCATTTCAGATGTGTATTACATGCAACAAGATACAGTGTTGGAGATGTAATACATTAAAATGGCGTTATAGTGTTACAAATGAAACACTCCTCGCGGTGTCAGATTCTGCACTTGATGACATGTCGTCTATATAGTTTAAATTTCAAAAGCGTATGCTCTTAACATTGTTGATCGCTAACATTAGAGGAACAGTTTGAGAAAATCTCGATACCGGCAACTAATTTCATTCACATAACTGGGCTTGTATATAAGATTACAAATGTATTAACATGTAAATTAAAAAGTGTTATTTATATTGTTCAAATTTATATTTTATCTTAACAGATCTGTTTCATTTTCCTTGTTTTCAAAATTAAGGATACTTTAAGAAAAGAAGTAAACCTAAGTGACCATTTTTTTCCAGGTATTATGTGCTACATTGTACATTGGTAAAACAAGTAACATGAACATTTGCAGCCTGCTCAAACGAAATCCGGCTTTATTTTTATTTCAAGTTATAGGACACATTTAAGGGGGAAATACTATAGAAACTCTCTTATTTGTTGGCACATCATTTGGACGGGTTAATCTTACCTAAGCATCACAGGAGGACGATATTTTTAGCACGGAAGAAAACAACATTCCGGTTAATTGGTCTACCACAGTGAGAGAAGTATTTAGAAAACTGCAAGAGGAGCGAAAATCGCCACGATCAATAACTAGGGATGGTTGCTGAGTAAGAGTTTAACAACAGTATAGGAGCTTATCTGCAGAAATAGATACAAATCCGTTATAAACATATACACGTCAATTCAAGTGCCGCATTCCGATGACCAGCTGAGTGAAGGATAATTTATGACCTTGAGGGGACTGAAAAGCATTAAAAACATAGCAAGACACTTGCCAACTGTACATGTCAATCCTACGAAATCGTATGCATATTGGCAGAAAAAACCTACGCAAAATTAGCCTCGAGGTTTGGTAATATAATGCATTTAGACGCCAAAGTTAACAAGAAATTAACAGAAAATAAAACATTGATTCCCAACTAAACCCATAATTAGGTTGTCACGATAAGGATACACCCGTAGAGTAATGGCTTTAATTATCATTAAAATGGACACTCGACGTTTAAACTAACAGCGAGGTTGACATTAGTGGAGGCATCTGATAATAGAAGAGAATATACTGTCTTGTGTTGATGCTTTTGTGCGTTCGTTGAGGGATTGGTGGCAATGACGAAGTTACGACGACTTGGGCATTAAATAGAGAACGTACACTGTTGGAAGTTTAAAGGGAACCTTAACTTTGTGTGAAGGCGCCTGCAAAAATAACGCCACACATCCTGTAACGGTAAGAAATATCGGTATGGAACTTTTTTTATAAACATAGTTACATGTAATATAAATTTTACAGAAGAGAAGCGATTGTCAAAGAATGCTTCCATCTTCTCGCTTTTTGTTATTTATTTTACATACAACACACCACATAACACTAAATCTTACGGCGACAATCGATACTTTCGCCAAAGAATGCCTCGTTATAAACAACTAATGTACAATTTTATTCAGACCCTGTTGAGGGGTCTGACTCGTGTTGTCCCTGGATCCATGCCTTCTATCATACCAGCGTTCAAAAGCCGTCAAGTGCTGTAGGTCTTATGGCCATCGAGAGCTGGTGCATGCATACCTATAGCGATACATATACGTTATACGGTATCATGTGAGCGCTTGACACAGGATGTTGCTTCACATACTTCCACTACGACTCCTTCTGGGAAGGGAACCAAGAATATTTCGAGGTCACCCAATACGTACGTATAGCACAGAACGTGAAATAGATGATATAATTGTATCAGTTTACGATCGGTAGCCAAAAAGTCAAAATCATTCAATAAATCCCGTGCTATTCGTTTTCAGGTAGTATCGACGTCAATGTAAGCTGGCTTCTTGGGTGTAACGCAATGTATTTTATGATAGGTTCAGTTGGTAATGGTGAGCATGCGGTATCAACACTGAAAGATGAAAACGAATAAAATTTCGTTAAAACCGGATATAATCTCGATGTCAGAGTATGTATTGGTTACTATGATGATATACCCCAATAATGCATACGTAGCATGGGTGACGTATGTATGCTGGAGCAGACATCGTGCAAAAGCCACGGTCTAATAACATTAAGTAGACTTCCGGAACTTAAATCTGTTCTCCGTTTCGGATCAGGTGTGATTGATATTCCATGAGACAATTAAATAGGAATGATCAATATCAGCACTTTTATATAAATGGTGAG
>NW_018485456.1:0-5303 GCF_002113885.1 Mizuhopecten yessoensis
ATAAAATTATACCAGTATAGCATTGCATTACACCAATATCACATAGTATTACACCAGCTTAACATTGTATTATACCAATATATGCTTGCATATCCGCAAATAAGTCGTTTTAATCAAATTGCAAAAATAAATAAACTCTAATAATAGAATATCAGTTTTGATAAACTTGCATAGATACATCAATAAAAGGATCCATATTTCACTGTAGTCTATGAACAACACTAGAGAGTCCACTAGTTTTGCTTTACACCGAAACTTCCCCTTAATGTCGTTTTGGTTATAGCTCTAACGCAAATGGGCCAGGACACGCTCGTTGACTAGGTACATGTAGCTAAGTTGGTTTGGCGAATGGATAACAAGTTGTGGTCTTGGGTTCGAATCATAATCTAACCCGATTCACTCAGAACACTGTTGCGGATGATATTTTGTTCATTACATGAACATTTTATTTTTATTTTTTTAACAAACACCCCAAAGGCTTGGTTTTCATATATCTTTTTACAGTGGTACGGGGATCCTTACAATACATCACATAGAAAGGTACAGAACACTAACCTCAGTTAAATAGTTTCCTAGGTAAGGGAATTTCAAGAAACTGGGATCGGACGTATCTCGGGGTAATTTGAATTTTAGAAAGCGTGGAAGTTGTAAATACGAATGATCTTGCTATATTTATAAATGCAGTGATCTAATCCTATGATTACCGAGCATGGTTGTTTTTTTTACATTTTTCTGTAAACTCTTTATTGAGTCATATGTACTTCAAACATATCAAAGCTATGTGAGTTATTTGTATGAGATCATAACTGCCATGATGATCGTGACGTCATCACATTAGTGACGTAGTAATCATACATCATACTTGAAAAGCTATAAAACGATGTTCATTTTAAAGTATCAAGCGATTATAAAATCTATCAAAAAATATAAAAACAAGTATTTGACTAATGGTCCCATAATTCCGGACAGGGTTGCAGAAATAATCATCAAACGCACTTTTGCGCGAAATAATGTTATGTCTGCACCCTGTTTAGAATGAATTGATGATGCAAATATCGACTTTATTATAAAAGGACAAACACTATTTGGATCTGACCAATCTTCAATAGGTTCTCTGCTTAATTCAATTCTTTATTTGTTTAACGAGGATTACGAACAGCCCAAGTGCTACGATCGATCGAGTCGCTTTCTCAAAATGCCCTCTGTGTAAAATAAAACAAAACAAAAACACGACAATAATCTGGATAATGATTATATGTTTTGGCATGTTTAACATGTTTATGGCGCGCATATTAATAGACCGTTAGTAAATAAGATAAACAAAACAATTGAACAGGTACTTTACTGGACGTAATATTGGCGCCAGGTTCGGGTAAATGACGAGTAGCTAGTTGCCTTTTTTCAAACACCTATTTTCGCGGCAGATATACCAAAAATTAATTTCCTATTTATAAAGCTGTATTTCATTCATACAGATTGCTTTGTTATCTATATCAACAAAGAATTTTGTTCAATATATATGTACACGTAATTAGATTAGTTATCTAAGTCCGTGATATGTACATGTACTACTGCAGTACAGCACTAACCAAACCAACCAGACAACTTCAGGTAAATATAAAATCGGGACTTCCGGAAAATATAACATCCGGAACGAAATATACTCGTGTACACAACTAACAAAACAACCAGACAACTCCCGGAAACAAATATAAAATCCGGAATGAAGAAAAGTGGATTTTTATGGTACGCGTTAAAAATAACTCAAGCTGCCCTCATTATTACACGTGTTCCTGTTATTTCTAATATGGCAAACATATAATAAAGCTCTCCGGAATTCGATCATAAAACATACTTTACCTCTACAACTCACGAAAACAGACGGCTTTACTCATGTAAATAATTATCGCGTTATTTAAAGATCTCAATCTTTCCAAGAATTTAAATACTCCCTAATGCATCATATTGGAAGTGTAATAGGTCTGATGCGAAGTGAACGTGCTTCCGCTGGGGATCGAACCAGCGACCGTATATCTTCTTCTCCCACGCTTTACCACTGAGCTGACGGATCCCCACGACACCATGTACAATACACATCTTTTACACTACTCCCCACTTTTTCATTTTTCCCATGCTTGTGGATGATTCAGAAAATAATACATACGCTGTTTTCCACTGCGTGATTTGTAAGAGGCGACTAATGTGAGCACCCTCTGCAGAATCGGGGATTTGCTTTTTAGGTATTGGGATCCTTTGTTTTCTTCTTTCGAACATATCTTGTTGGCCTTAAATGACAAAATATCGCTTTTGGCTTAAGTATCTACCGTGCGGCAAGTCGAGAAAAGTTATGAGTTTTGTTCCTTGACCGAAAGACAGAAATGCTATGGAGATATCACTAACAGACAATTAGCCTAAGGTATATGTAACATTCACAACGACTTGTTTGTATACTCAATGGTTTGGTTACAGTTACAGCATGATTGTGATGACATTTTGTATTATGCTATCTTAAACAATAAATAGGTATTTCAATAGCTTCCTAAAACTGCATCGATCCCTTTTAGTATCATCTTTTCGTAAATACATTAGCAACTATGCCTGTGAATCGTCAGGTACTTATAAATAACCCAATCTTTGGGTTTACATGAAGTTACACCCCATTAAAGTGTTTGAAATGATGTCGATATGTTACGTGGTGTAACTTCAAAGCGAAGTTTGAAGTTACCTTTAGTATTTGGACGTTAAAGATATAGCAGTGTCTCTGTAAATTGTTATTCAAACATAAAAACTGTACAATTGTTCTGTCAGATTTATTTGTTATTAGGCGTTTGCACGAAAGATTCCGTCTGTAAGTAAAAAAGGAAACGGGGTCGAGAGTTTAGAGTGGAGTCCAGAGTCGTTAATTAGAAGGGAGCAACACGTGCACACAGGGACAAGACGTGTTTGGAATATTTAGTGGAGGACAACGTTTTTGAGATAAAGCACGTGCAGGAAAAAGTCATCAGAGCGCTAATGTTCCAAGACGTTGTGACGTTGAGGATTTGTACTCGAAAGAAGTGAACCGTTGATAAGCAATATATCACTTGTATGCAGCTGAAGCAGGTTTCGACAGAGTTTCAGGGAAGATGTCGACGAGGTGAAACTATTAGGTAGTCAAACCGGCGGGGGAGAAAGACGGGACAGAGGGGCAGACGGGAAAAAGGAGACATCACTTAAAGACAGAAGTGACTGGCAGATACTACAAATACATGTACCTAGGGAAGAACTGCTGAAAGGAAGAAGTAAGTAAGAGAAGAAAAGACAAAAGTTCCAAAAGACGCAACTGTGGCAGCAGCTCAACTTTAATTTCTTCTTTGATCCCGTTAAGAAGACACATTCGAAAATCCCCTATTATGTGGTGGGGGTACCACATAAATTCCCGCCAACGATCTTTAAATTTGTAATGCTTCGAAACCCGCTTGGTGATGAGACACGTTTTATTGTCGTGACGATAGAGACAATATGTAGGCACAGCCTAGTGTATTCATATATCCAAATGCTATTAATACAGTTAGGAATGACATTGTTCCCTCCCCCCTACAGCTCTATACAACGTCTAAGTCTATTCCAGTATACTGTATTGAAGATGAGGAGATAAACGCACGCATTTATATCAAATAGTGAAATATGAAGCGCTCAATATATATATTTTCCTTTTTCATTCCTCTCTTATTCACATTTCTTATATTTTCATACCGTTTGTTGTTCGTTTTTGCGACCATGGCTATAACGATGAGGTATTAGCGTAATATGTTACTATGTGTAGACCTGCTGCTAATATATTCAGGAATTGTTGTTATTCAACATTACAGAAAAAGTGTAAAAATATATCAACAAAATCTGTAACGATTTGGTTTGATGGTCACGCGCATGTAAAATATAATATACATTAACACAATTTTAACACGTCGAAACTTGTAAGCCTCGTTTTCAGTTTGTGGACATTCTGGTTATTTATACAGCAATATTACCACCAAACACTGTTATCAGAATGACTATGGCGAACCCAATGAGAAGGCCAAGATTCTGTAGGACAAACACGACGCGAGTACTGTCCTGTCCTATGTTTTCTGCTTGATTGGCCTGGTTATTCATTTCTGGAATCTACAAAAAATAAAAACAATATTTCATTGCCGTGGTAGGTAAATGTACTAACAGATATATGTTTACAGGGAAATCAGGATCGGTCATTATTATTTATTGAGTAAAGGTTAAGAGTCCAAGCGCAATGAGTTAAATAGAGTTTCAATTTTGGCATTTTTTCTGATTTGGCGTTACTTGCCCACTTAATTTGCGAGGAGTTATTTACAATGCAAATATTTATCATAATTTCTCTAAGAAAAGAAAACACAAACCAAACAAAAATGTATTATATTAACGATTAAAAAATCGCCCTTATCCGCTTCGGCGCTTCGATCCTCTTAATTATAGACAGGAAGGGGTTTTCAGCGCCCTTTCGTTTCTTTGCATTGATATAGATGGAAAAATTAATTAAACAGGAATATATTTTGTTCAATGCTTGTATCAATTAGAAAAATGCGTTGGGGATTTCTCTACGTTGAACACAAGGTATGATAACATCTCTGCTACTTACCATATCAGCAAGGGCTATATAAACAAAGAGGCCCCCAGCAAAGGCAAAAATGTATGTGTTTGCGTCCGTGTTCTCTCCAACGACGACCCCTATTATGAGGCCCATGTATATCGTCACAGCAGCCAGAAAGTTGAGGAATAAAGCTCGTTTGATTGTCATTCCAGAATGCAAGAGAATGGCTATATCACCTGTTGAATATATATATTATACATTTATCACATGGCAAAAACAAATAAAAAGATGTATTATGATTCTTCTCATTAGTGTGTCTTGTGATTTTGTGGTCACTTACCGAGATCTCGATGATTTGAGGACGTGATATTAGTTTATTTGACTTAGATTGACATTGCGGATGTCATCGTAGAATCAAAAGACGTCTATTTTTCAGGAACACCTGGTCTTCTTCTCCTCGTACTTTTTAAAAGGGTTCCATCTAAATATTTCCTTTGTTCATGTTTTACCGAAGTTTTATCGATTTTTATGTTGACATTTTATAGTTGTTTTATGTAGAATAAATTATTATGTCTGTTTCTGTCTAAATGAAAAATTTCCTCTTAATACAAATACATGTACATAAATAAAGTGCCTTTCCTTGTTTATTTGGAAAATTTCTTTTTTTTATTACAAATACATGTATATTTGGAAAAAAAATCATGGAAAAATGAGTGTT